>NW_026634476.1:11541-52282 GCF_024868665.1 Triplophysa rosa
ATATATACAGGTGCTGGTCATACTTTTCATACTTTTTTTTTCATGTTCATACTTTTCAGTTGGCCAAGTTTCTAAAAACCCTTTCTTTGTATTGGTCTTAAGTAATATTCTAATTTTCTGAGATACTGAATTTGGGGTTTTCTTTAGTTGTCAGTTATAATCATCAAATTAAAAGAAATAAACATGTGTGTAATGAATGAATATAATATACACGTTTCACTTTTTGAATGGAATTAGTGAAATAAATCAACTTTTTGATGATATTCTAATTATTTGACCAGCACCTGTATATATACTGTATATATATATAATTATACATACATAGAATGCTTTATTTATTCATTCGATAGTTTATTTACTTACTTATTCATTCCTTGTTTTATTTATTTACTTGCTCATTATTTATTTAATCACATATAACCAATTCTTTATTTATTTACTTATTCGCTGCTTTATTTACTTATTCATGCCTTTTTTTAATCACTCGTTGCTTTATTTATTAACGCAAAAGATACATGTCAACATGTATGTCCCTACAATATGGGAGGATACGGTCAAAAGTTCAACACGACGCGGGCAGTCCCTCACAACGTGGGCGGATACGGTCAAAAGGTCAACGCAAAGGTCAAAGGTCAACCCCCAGCAAAGGTGCAGTACTCTTCAGGTGCTTTTGCTACCCTTAAAAAAGTTTATTCTAGTGTTATTAGTAACTTTTGTTGACATAAGATTATTCTAGAGAAAAATAAAGTGTAATACATGTTAATTACAATCTTGTATGTATTTTAAATTTAGTTGTAGGATAATCTGACTTTTGCTAAATAAATTCATGTCATTTACCTCAATTTTTGCCTTTGATTTTTTTCTACTTTTTTAATATTCATATTCTCTTCTCTCACTGAAGCTTTGAACAGGGGTAGCCCAAATGCAACAGATTCAGACTTTGATGCAGCAGTGGCTGAACACCTGAAGCACGCTGGGGGTGGTGGATATAAAAAATGAGCCACAAAAAACTTTCACCTTACACATGTGTTAACCATAATCCAGTATTTTGTTGTTTACTTGTTTTTTTGCTGTTTAACAGTAATACAAGACTGTTAGGAAATAATAGGTAGCGCCATAGCTCTGACTTCCATGCATCAATGGTTGCTTTAACTTGCTGATTCTCTGTACTCAATGCACATCCTGGGCAATGTTGTGCATGTTTATATTAAGTGTGTTATTTGCTCTTTACTCTGTGTCTCATATGCAGATGCCTTTGTTCAGACAAGACACTTTACATAGCTTAGATATTACATTAAGTATCTTTACGTTTACAAAGGTTTCATGATTTGTGTAAACATTTTAATGCTCATATAAGGAGTTAATAATTCTGTTGTTTTTCCTTTGTTTTGGCTACAGGTGTTGTGCTCTGGAAGAAATGCAATGAAACATCCAAGGCTCAACTCACATGATCATTCTGTTTGATCATTTACATACACTGGATTCTTAATCATGTTACTTGGACAAACAATGACTGATTTTGTTTTGTGGTTGTTAAGAATAAGTACCTTTTTTGTCCTCAGCTGTTAACTGCCCACTGATCTTCAGAAAAATCATCAATTTCTTGCACATTCTTTGCTTTACCAGCATCATATTATGATATATGGCTCAGCAAAATGTCTCCATACCGACGCTTACCTGGTCTGAACTATATCTGTATGAGGGACACATCTGCTACAACCAGCATTTGGTCACATTTTCAAACAGAATATAATTTTATTTTAACTTTTATACCTCAACAAAATGTTTGGTATCATATGATTTAAGCAGAATTGTAACAGAATCAAAACAGAAATGTAAAATCATCTTAAAGCAGTTTAAAGGTTACTTGTAGTGATACAGTATGTTAATGTGCCTATTCCCCATCACAAAACTTTCTGTTTTATTCTTGACTAACTGTTTATTTATATTGTTAATAAAACAAACACATTTGTGACCCTGGACAACAAAACCAGTCTTATGGGTCAATTTTTCGAAATTGAGATTTTTACATAATCTGAAAGCTGAATAAATAGACGTTCTATAGATGTATGAGTTGTTAGAATAGGACAATATCTGGCTGAGATACAACCGTTTAAAACTCTGGAATCTGAGAGCGCAAAAAAATCTAAATATTGAGAAAATTGCCTTTGAAGTTGTTAATCAGGGGCACTGTGCCAGACCATCCACTCACAAAAATAAAGTTTTTATATATTTAAGGTAGGAAATTTACAAAATATCTTCATGGAACATGATCTTTACTTAATATCCTAATGATTTTTGGCATAAAAGAAAAATCGATAATTTTGACCCACACAATGTATTTTTGTCTTTTACTAAAAATGTTCCCGTGCTACTTAAAGCCTGGCTCAGACTACAGGAGTTTTAAAATCCTGACAGATTTCAAATTCTGGTTGCAGCACACACATAAGGAGAATCTTGACAGATTCTCTTATTTAAAATCTTAAACCTGGCTCAGACTACAGGAGTTTTAAAATCCGGAAAGATAAAAAATCTGGTTGCAGCACACACATAAAAAGAATCTTGACAGATTATTTTATTTAAATTCTTAAACAAACTCACACTCATCAGTGTACAACTAAATTGCACATATTTTACATATCCATAGGATATGCAGTTTTGTAAAAGGAGCTAATAGTAACCGTTTTAATGGGTTTACTATTTTTAGATGTTGACATCACATCTACATTTGAATCTCTTTTTCAAGCACTACAAAAATAGGTTTGTTTTTGTCACATAGGTTTGTCACATTTATGAATGTGAAATGTCCAGATAAGAAAACGTTGGGGCGTAAAGTTGTGTTTATAAATAAGCCAAAAGGTAGCAAGTGCAAAAAATTTTTTTTAGAAAGTTTGATTGGAAGTTTTTTTTATTTCATAATTGCACATCAAAAGACATCCTAAGACACCCAACTACAGGATAATATTAAGATTATCATACCAGAGGACGCCTCTCACGTCATCTCATCGGGAAACAGAAGTAAACAAAGGGATATCGCAAAGTTAATTTCACGTGATCTCACCTGGCAACGGTTGTGTAACGTCTTTGTCGCTCTCTGAATGATTCTCTGTCTGTCTGTCCAAAGCCGCAGGAACGTATTTTGAGCAGGGGGTGCTATAATGCTTTTTGCTAGGGCTGAAGTTATGACTGTGCTTTGGGCGAGCCGCTTAAGTTTAATGTTAATAAATAACGGAAGAAAAAAAATAGTTGCTGCCGAGAATAAAGATGAATGCCAATGTGATTATAAGATACAGCATAAAAACAAACACATAAACGCATGTTATCTGTATGCCTATAGCCAAATAACAATCTGTTGAACGAAACTACAAGCTGCGCGTTAGCAGTTAACTTACCCGGTAGGCTACATTTAAAACCGACGCGACTTCTCCCCAGCTCTTTTCCTTATCTGTGCGGTTGTGGTATATTTTGAAGGATACATTATATAGACAATCATGTTGTTGCCACAAGTTGTTCCTCCATCTCCGCTGTCCAACGTACCCTTGCAGGAGCTTTCGCGGTCGACATTTTTAAAGGTCTGTCAGTCACCTCCGTCACCTTGCAGATGTGCCTCTCATTGGCTGTTGCGAAAGTACCAACGTCATCACCCCGATTTAAAATCCTAAATATCAAACATGATTGATATGATCGGGGCGGCCCCGATTTCTCTCGGAGCAGATCGGGAGGTGTAAGATTCGATCTGTGAACGCCTCACATCACGTGATAATCTGGGCCGAACCTCGGACCCGATCGAGGTTCTGGACCCGATTTTTTCAAAGATTCTCGGGAGGGGAAATCGGGGTAAAATCTGATTGAGAATCCTGTAATCTGAGCCAGGCTTAAGACTGGTTTTGTGATCCAGGGTCACATTTGATACTTTTAAAGCACATTTCAATCTCACTTTTATATTGAAAAGGTGACTGTTGATTACTTACTGTGCAGACACATGTGGAAAAATGCATAATAATAATAAAAAACATTTAAACTAAAGCATGTCCTCCAACTGTATTTTGTTCCATCATTTTTGCAAAATAGCAGCGTAGGCTTTCAGCCTAATGTTCTAATAATTTAAGCCTTTTCTAACAGTGACTGTTGTGATGGCTCTGCCTCACTTAGTCATGTTTTTCTTGGTCCTGTGGCAGGGTCATGGCAAAGCCTTTGGTTATGTGTGGAGAGAAACATATTATTGTCCTTTTGACAATAATATGCTTTCTCTCCAGTGTCTCGTCATTGGCCCCGCCCCTCTCGTTTCCTGTATTGTTTCCCGGCCGTGTCTGATTACCCTCACCTGCCCTGTGTCGTTATCCTTCGTTTGTCTTCCCTATTTAATGCCCTCATGTTTCTTTGTCCTGTGCTCGTGGATTGTGTATATCTACTGTGTTCAACAAACAACAAAACAACAAAATGTTAAAGAAATAAGTGTTTAATATACAAAAGTGAACTAATGATATCAAATAATATTTACAAAATTGATATTATTAAAGAAGCAACAAACAAAGTATAAATATTAACAATTTGAATAAACAGCTGAAAAATAATGTCAAACCAAGAGAAAAGGATAAATTAGTGACGCCAAAGAAAAGAACATAATAAAACAAAAAGATTCTAACTTGGTTTAAACAACTAACCTAACTAAGCAAAGAAAAACAAGGAAAGCAAAATCTTCAACGCCAAGCGCCGTATACTTACCTACTCTAAGCTAATCAAAAGGATAAATTAACAGGGGGTGGCATTCACCTCTTACCTAGGGTGTCTCACATCGAATTTAGCTAAATGTTGCAAAATGGAAGTCACGTGACATCTTCCCTGTTCACAATTCTCTTGAGTACAGAGTAGACTTCATGGAGCGTAAGCTCACAGTTCAAGGAACAAACTCCATCCTTTTATCCACATAAACAATAAGAACAACATAACACACAAAGTGACCAAATCATTAAGGTAATAAAACAGAGGTCACAGAACAACATTAAACTGAAACGAAAACAAGTGACTGGGACAAGGGCAGTTCAAAAAGAACAGAACCACCATTCATACATTTCCAGCATCCTTTTATACGCCAGCGGAAGTCTGACTGGCAGCGGATAGGTCGACATCACACCGTTAATCATGATTGACGACTTTCGGGGCCAATCAGCAACCAGAGGGAGGTGACCTAAGAATGACAAAAGAGAGAGGGAGAGAGCGAGAGCGCTTGGCGAGAAGGGAAAACAGACACGCACAAGTACTCCAGATACAAAACGTCAAGGGACATAACACTCCCACCCTTAAGAACAAACTCGTTTGTTAAAACACCACAATACAATTATACTCTCGAAAGAGCGTCAGCCAAAACATTATCTGACCCCTTTTTGTGTCGAATCTCCAAATTATAATTCTGGACAGCCAGAGCCCAGCGCATTAAACGCTGATTTTGGTTGTACATACGAGTCAAAAATACGAGCGGATTGTGATCCATATAGACAACAATAGGAAGACTACTAAAACCAAGATATACCTCAAAGTGTTTTAATGCAAGCACTAAAGTAAGAGCTTCTTTTTCAATGGTCGAATAATTACACATGAGGGTTTTAACAGACTCCAGAGCATGCTGACACTCAGTAGACCACTCAAAGGGTTTAGACGGGCTAAGCAACGATGTAAGAGGGTTCACAACGGTCGAAAAATTCTTACAAACAATGCGATAGTAGCCAGCCATACACAAGAATCTACGCAACTCTCTTCGAGTGGTAGGAACGGGAAACTCTGCTATGGCTGAAACCTTGGCCTCTACCGGTCGCACTTGGCCTTGACCAACTTCCTTGCCAAAGTAAGTGACTGTCGCTTTACCGAATTCACACTTGAGTGACTTGAGTGAAATTCACAATTGAGGGTTAAATTTGCTTTAACAAGTGTTTCAAACACCATCTTTAACAAGAAGATGTGTTCCATCCAATCCAACGAATACAACACCAAATCATCAAGATACGCATTACAATTTGGTACGTCATACAAGATAATGTCAACGAGACGCTGAAAAGTTGCGGCAGCGTTACTGAGTCCAAAAGCTATTACACTATATTGGAGAAAATTATCAGGAGTTACGAAAGCTGAAATTTCCGAAGCTTGTGACGTGAGTGGGACTTGCCAATAGCCTTTCAGCATGTCAAGCTTGGTAACGAAACGTGCAGAACCGATGTTATCTATACAGTCTTCCATTCGCGGTAACGGATAACTATCAGGCACAGTCACAGCATTCACCTTACGATAATCTCTGCAAAATCTAAATGTGCCATCTGATTTTGGAACAACTAGACATGGAGAACTCCAATGGCTGCAACTACATTTGGCTAAACCGTTTTCCAGCAGATACTCTACCTCCTGATGCACAACAGATCTTTTTACCGCATTTACACGGTAAGCATGCTATTTAATTGGACGAGCACCATTTACATTATTATCGTGTTGCAGAACAGTAGTTTGTGTAGGAACATCATTAAACAGACATTGAAACTCAGAAATTAAGCTAACAATATCCATTCTCTGCTTCACAGTCAAATGATTAAGATACGAGTGAAGAACTTTTAAAATCCCTGAATTGGCTAGTTTTGCACACTGTTGAAAAGTGTTGCGAAGAACCACACCATCGGCATTCACACCCAAGTTACCAGGAGATAACGTCAACTCCACGGCTGTCGCGACAGAAGAGACAGTGGGCCCTACAGTCTGTTCCTCAGCATTTGCCGGTGAAGACTCCCTAGTATGATAAGTGTAATAACGTTCAATAGAAGGGAAGGAAGGAGGCGGGAACCGGCGAACATTAACAAACTTTAATTCAAAAATAAACAAAACAATAATCCAAGAATAACAGACCGGCAGCCACCTCACGGTCGACTGCCGGCCACACAAACATAAACAAACTTAACAGTTTCCGGGCCCAGGTCCTCTCTCTTGATGGTCCGATCGCTCGTCCTCTTATGCTCCCGAGCTCCCCCGTGAGGCATGCGGGGATCAGCGGTCGCACAGCTGACACTCGTTGCCACTTACGCCGCCAGCCCCGCCTTACCCGCCCCATGGCTCTCGCCCCGCCTTCCTCGCTACAATAAGCTTTTAACATATTTAGATGACAAACGTGGGTTTTACGTTTTCTATCAGGTGTGTACAGCAAGTAATCAGTTTCACTCATCTTCTTTTTCACAACATAGGGACCAGAGAAACGAGCAGACAGAGATGATCCTGGAACAGGTAATAAAACAAGCAGTTTCTCACCAGACTGAAAAGATCGCTCTACAGCTTTTCTATCAAATTTACGCTTCATGCCTTGTTGCGCACTGACAAGCGATTCTTTAGCTAGCAACCAAGCAGTATGAAGACGATCTCGAAATGTGCTAACGTAACTCATTACGTTAGAATTAGGACTCGAACTTGGCGTAAAAATCTGTTCTTTAAGAACAGACCTCTTTCAACAGACCTCTAACCTGATGTCCAAAAACGAGCTCGGCAGGACTAAAACGATTCCTGAACGGTCTCTCTAACAGCAAACAACACTAAGGGAACCCCCTCATCCCAGTCTCTAGCAGTGTCCATACAATATTTTCTAAGCATTGACTTAAGAGTTTGGTGGAAGCACTCGAGTGCACCCTGGCTCTGGGGATAGTACACACTTGAGACTCAGTGGGAGATTGCTACAAACAGGTTTGATAGGAAATTTGTACCTCGATCCGTTTGTAAGATTCTTGGAAGTCCAAACGTAGAAAATAACTTTACCAGTGCTTTAATGATGATGGGCGCAGTAATTTTTCGCAGGGGAATTGCCTCTGGAAATCTGGTGGCGACACACAGAATAGTTACTAAAAACTGTTTCCCAGATTTAGTCTAAGGCAATGGACCAACGCCATCACATGTTCGAATGGTTCTAAAATGCAGGTATAGGAGACAAAGGAGCAACTGGAATTATCTGGTTCGGTTTCCCAACAGTTTGACAAGTATGACAAGTACGGCAAAAATGAGCAACGTATTTTTTTAACCCTGGCCAAAATAAATGACGCAAAATCCTATTATACGTCTTTGTAATTCCTAAATGACCAGCGAAGTGATGACCATGAGCCGAACACAGAACATGTTGATAAGGAACTGGAACAAAAATTTGATAAACAACATTCCAGTCTAAATCATTATCGACATCAGCACTCCACTTCCTCATAAGTAAGTCATTATCAACGAAATAAGATATTTTCTTCTCCTTAGCCATATCAATGGAAACAATGGAATTAAAAACGACGACGAGCGATTTATCCTGTTTATGCGCAGAAATTATTTTCTCAAGCGACACAAGTAATTTAAGTGTATCTGTCTCTGACACCATTACCCCCTTGTTCTCTGACTTTGAACTACTTTTCTTCTCAGGATTCATATTTAATGCTAGGTCGTCAGGTAGAATCGAAAATATGAATGAATCGGACAAATCAATCGCATAAACTACTCGTAACGGCACAGGCCGGGAAAACATCTGGGTAAGTTGCACACAAAACCTTTGACTCACCTAATGCATCTGGTTTATGAACGACTTCCACGACAGGCATTACCTTTCCTCCTGCCAGGTCATTTCCAATAATGAAGTCAACGCCTTTCACAGGGAGCGAAGGACACACAGCGACTCTCACGAAACCAGTACACAGCTCACCTAAGAATGACAAAAGAGAGAGTGAGAGAGCGAGAGTGCACTTGGCGAGAAGGGAAAACAGACATGCACAAGTACTCCAGATACAAAACGTCAAGGGACGTAACAGTATATTAAGAATCCAGTGTATGTAAATGATCAAACAGAATGATCGTGTGAGTTGAGCCTTGGATGTTTCATTGCATTTCTTCCAGAGCACAACACCTGTAGCCAAAACAAAGGAAAAACAACAGAATTATTAACTCCTTATATGAGCATTAAAATGTTTACACAAATCATGGAACCTTTCTAACCATAAGGATACTTACTGTAATATCTAAGCTATGTAAAGTGTCTTGTGTCTGAACAGAGGCATCTGTATATGAGACACAGAGTAAAGAGCAAATAACACAGTTAATATAAACATGCATATCAATGCCAAGGATGTGCATTGAGCACAGATAATCAGCAAGTTAAAGCAAGGTATATTTTAAAAGTCTAGTGAGTAAAGTTATACAACCCATTTTGTCATGGTCAACAAAGGGAAAGACTCAAATGCGGGAAAACGTCTTGCTTACGGATGTAACCTCAGTTCCCTGATGGAGGTAACGAGACGTTGTGTCGAACCGACAGATTGGGGTTTGTCTTGAGAACCTATCATCTTCTGAGTATATTGAAAAGGCCAATGAAAATTGGCGAATGAAATTTGCATGCCGGACTCCTACCCGGATGTCCGGGTTTAAAAGGGAAGCCGGCGTGCTCATTCATTCACCGTTTGGTCTGAGGAGCCTGAGAGCATCCCCCCGACCTCTGGGGTGGGTGGCCAGTGTTGTGGCATGAGGACACAACATCTCGTTCCCTCCATCAGGGAACTGAGGTTACATCCGTAACCAAGACATTCCCTTTCTGTTGGTCTCTCGACGTTGTATCGAACCGACAGATTAGGGTTCCTATGGAAAACGCCACAGCGCTGATCCGTGTCACAATCTCTAGCGGAGCGATGTTGACTGGCCTGGGCGAGTCAGACATAAGCGCTAGCGCGAAATTGTAACCGTCCAGTGGAGATGTAGGGGGTCCCAGAACATTTTTTGTGAAAAGATGGGAAGCCCCTGCCACCGGCCGTCACGAGCGGAGGCCTAAATTCTCTAACCAGCGAGAAGCCGCCCAGCACCGTAAGGGCCACTGGGTAAGCATTATTCCCCCTTGGGGGAAAAACATTGCAGAGACCACTACCTACCGTAGGGAGGAATAGTGGAGACACCACATGGTCTCGACATCAGGGGAGAACTCATGGAAAAATGTGCGGACTAAGGAGTTAACCGCAAGGTGGGAGTCCACTTAGGGAGGTCATGGGTTGCTGAGGTGGGAACCATTCATGAGGATACATCAGACGGAACAGCCCACGGAGGGGGATTACCACGTCTGGAGCACTAGGTCCGGTTAGAGCTATGTGGCAGAAAACTCAACTGTTCCCCGGCCTAAGGGGGCAGGGCTGCTCTGCCCAGAGGAAGAGGAAGGGGGAAGGGCTTTCGCAGGCATACGCCCTACTGGCTGCCGGTCCTACACATTGCCCTGCAGGATGCGGGCTGACACCGGTTCCGCGCGTAGGTATTATAACATTGTGGAGTTGTTGAGCATAGCCCCTTAGGAACCCCTTAGGAACCTAATGACCAGGTCGTGCTGTTCCAGAGGCATCCCAGCAACTGGGTCGTGATGAGCGACCATAGCGGCTACATACACTCCCAGTGTGGAGGGGGGAGAGGTTACTCCCCAGTCTCTCTTGAGGAAGGGACAGCCCGCTCCAGATCGAGCAACTCCACGGGTGTTCTCGCCGAGAAGAGCACCAGGACGAGAAGAGACGCCACTTATGGGAGTACAGTCGCCTAGTGGCTGGTGCCCTAGCCTGAGAAATGGTTTCTACCACCGCTGGGGGCAGACCACTCATGATCGAGACATGAAAGTACGCGTCCTTCAGGTCGATTGCCATGAACCAGTCCTGACACCTGACGGACGTCAGGATGCGCTTCTGTGTGATCATCCTGAAAGGCAGCTTGTGTAGATGCCTGTTCAGAACACACAGATCCAAGATAGGGCGCAGCCCCCCGCCTTTCTTGGGGACAATGAAGTACATGCTGTTAAACCCATTGAACATCTCGGCTGGTGGGACGGGCTCGATTACTCCCTTCGCCTCTGCCTGAGGTTTGGAGGATGCCCGAAACTTGGGCGGGCATCTGGGGAGTTGGACCACGTAGCCGAGACGGATCGTATCCCGTAGTCACCGTGACGGTTTGGGAAGCTCTTGTCAGGCTCCCAGGGACCGAGACAGGGAGGCTATGGGTACGTTCTGCTTCATCGACCTCCCGGGGGATGGTTCGACGGCTGGCAGCGGGGATTCCTCGCCGTGGGGGGGCTCCCGGAGAGGAGATCGGCTCTGCTGTTTTACCTGCCTGGCGATGATGTAGCACAATGCACCATCGATTGAGAGTGCATAGGCTGATGATTATCCTCAACATTGGGTCTTGCCTTAACGTTGAGTTGCCAAACACCATCGTGTAGAGGGTGAGAGTGGCTGTGATAATACCCAGACGATGATGTAGCACAACGCACCGTCGATTGAGAGTGCTTAGGCTGCTAATTATTAGTTGACATGCACGCGCCGAAGGGGGCTTTCCAGGTCGTACTAAGTTCCTCCCAGAAGTCCCAAACTTTTGCGAGCAGTCCACGACTCCACCGGGCTAAGTGGGTCGTGAAAAGGGGTTCGGGGACGCTGCGCGGCGAAGACCCCAGATTTTTCGGGGGTCCGACGCCGGGGTCAACCGAAGGGGAGTCTGCCCAAAGCCGACCGAGGGAGAAAGTTCGCCCCTGCGCTCGAGGGGTTCCGGGCGGGAGGCGTGCCAAGCGAAGAGCCCCCCAGCTGCGCTTCGGCGTTCGGCCACAGTGTGGCGCAATGCCCGTCCAGGGCTAGCTTAAAGCCACTGGGGCTTTTTCCATTGGCGTAGTTCTGGGGTGGGCCTTTGGCACTTCCCCCGGGAGACCACGAACACGATATTCCTCCCACTACCCCACTATCCGTGGCCGGTGGTCGCGGGACCCCAAAGCCTCGCACGGATTGGTCCCTCTGCTGCCGGGCGACGCCCCCAGAAACGCCCCCTGTACCACCAAAGCACTATTTGACCACTTACCAACTACTTTTTTCAGATTGTAACTTTAAAATTGTTTATTTGCATTAACGACCCCGTCAGTCAATTAGTACACTTTATTACACTTACATATGTTAGCAGCAGCTCACAGAACGGTCAATTATGCCTAAAAAATTGAATTTCGACCAACTTACTACGTTTTTCCCATTCCTATAAACTGCATGTGGTTCATTCCACCTGCAGTTTATAGGAATGGGCCACACGTATGAAGTTGGTGGACACACTTTAAAATCGTTTATATGCATTAACGACCCTGTCAGTCGATTAGTACACCTTATTAGACATACATATGTTAGCAGCAGCTCACAGAATGCTCAGTTATGCCCAAAAAATGGTTGGCCACCAACTTAATACATGAGGCCCATTCCTATAAACTATATGTGGTAATTTCCACCCGCAGTTTACACGTATTAATTTGGTGGACACATTGCTCATTCACAAACTATACATTTAAATTAAATTATATGATTCAACAACCTCATTAATCTCTTAGTACACTTTATTTGACATACATATGTTGGCAACAACTCACAGAATGCTCAATTATGCCTAAAAAGTGGGTTTCCACCAACTTAATACATATGGCCCATTCCTATAAACTGCATGTGGTCATTTCCACCTGCAGTTTATAGGAATGGGCCACGCATATCAAGTTGGTGGACAAACCCCTCATAAGAAAAGCTAAGGCCTTATAATGATTTATATGCATAAACAACAACATGATTCACTTAGTACTCTTTATTAGACATACATATGTTAGCAGCAGCTCACAGAATGCTCAATTATGCCTAAAACATGTATTTCCACCAACTCACTACGTTTCTGCCATTCCTATAAACTGCATGTGGTCACTTTCACCTGCAGTTTACAGTAATAGGCCACACGTATGAAGTTGGCGGAAACACTTTAAAATCGTTTATATGCATTAACAACCCTGTTAGTCAATTAGTAGACCTTATTAGACATACATATGTTAGCAGCAGCTCACAGAATGCTCAATTATGCCTAAAAATGTATTTCCACCAACTCACTACGTTTCTCCCATTCTTATAAACTGCATGTGGTCACTTCCACCTGCAGTTTACAGGAATAGGCCGCACGTATGAAGTTGGTGGACACATTGCTCCTTCATAAAATATACATTTAATTTAATTTATATGATTCACAACCACGTTAATCCCTGAATACACTTGATTAGACATACATATGTTAGCAGCAACTCACATAATGCTCAACTATGCCAGTTGAAAATTGGTTGACCACCAACTTAATATAAGTGGCCGATTGCTATAAACTGCAGGTGGTCCTTTCCACCTGCAGTTTATAGGAATGGTCCACACGTATGAAGTTGGTGGACACACTTTAAAATTGTTTATATGCATTAACGACCCTGTTAGTCAATTAGTACACCTTATTTGACATACATATGTTAGCAGCAACTCACAGAATGCTCAATTATGCCTAAAAAGTGGGTTTCCACCAACTTAATACATGTGTCAAATTCCTATAAGCTGCAAGTTGTCCTTTCCACCTACAGTTTATAGGAATGGGTCACACGTATGTAGTTGGTGGTCCTTTCCAACTGCAGTTTATAGGAATGGGTCACACGTACGTAGTTGGTGGTCCTTTCCACCTGCAGTTTATAGGAATGGGTCACACTTATGTAGTTGGTGGTCCTTTCCACCTGCAGTTTATAGGAATGGGCCACACGTATGTAGTTGGTGGTCCTTTCCACCTGCAGTTTATAGGAATGGGCCACACGTATGTAGTTGGTGGACCTTTCCACCTGCAGTTTATAGGAATGGGTCACACGTATGTAGTTGGTGGTCCTTTCCACCTGCAGTTTATAGGAATGGGAATTATGCTCCTTCCTCCAAAGGAATGAAATCAATGAAGAATTCCAGTCTGGATTTAGAGCATGTCACAGTACAGAGACTGCTTTGATCAGAGTTACAAATGATCTGCTATTGGCGTCTGACCGAGGTTGTATCTCGTTATTGGTGCTGCTAGACCTTAGTGCTGCATTCNTCCACACTCTAAAACGTTGCTGTTGCTGTTCATATTGTGAATTACAACACAAATATATCATCTGTATTTTACTCCAAATTGGAAAACAGTGAGGGACAGAACATTACCGTAAGATGAACCTTTTGTGAGAGACCAGCTTCCTAAAATACATATCCATCTATCATTTTATATGTGTAAAGAAACATGTTTCATTAGATAAACAGTGAATGTGATATCACAGTATAAAGACAACATATTGTTTCCAAACTCAGTTGGCTACACTTGTTGGAGGTATATAACCCTGAAGAGACATTTTCAATTAAAATGCATTTGTACTATAATAACTTTCACTTTGAGTGTGAAAATTGGACTGC
Source organism: Triplophysa rosa (assembly GCF_024868665.1). Classification (NCBI taxonomy): domain Eukaryota; kingdom Metazoa; phylum Chordata; class Actinopteri; order Cypriniformes; family Nemacheilidae; genus Triplophysa; species Triplophysa rosa. The sequence continues at coordinate 25,794 of NW_026634476.1, forward strand.
AGCATTTGGCTCCTCACTACCTCATTCAGTATCGGTCTGCCCCTCTTTAACTACCTCTTCTGACAGGTTAAACAAAGCCTGCTTTCTTTGTCACTTTAAACAGACTAATAAGCTCTTTGCACTACTGCACTGTTGTATATTTCACTGGTTTGCACTCTATCTGCCATTTCCTATCTTCTTTTTCTTTTTTTTTCTTTTTTTAAATATCTCTGCTTGTAATAGTTGTATTTTACATATAATAATCTGTATTATTTATATATATTTTATTCTGTGTAGTGTTATTTGTTTCAGAAAGGAGGTTTAGTGAAAACTCTGAGTATATTAACCCTGAAATGAGGGAAACTCTACGTTTTCCGTTTCAGAATGCGAGGTATGTCAAACCCGAGAAAGCAGGGTAACTCAAGCCTGTTTCTAAAAGAGAGGTAACTTATACTCAGAGTCAGTAACCATAGTAACTTACTCTGTGAACCTAACCGGGGGCCCGTTTCAATAAGGAGGTTCAACCAACTCAGAGTTGGTTTACTGAGAAATTAGAAACTTTTGAGTTTTTGGTTTCAGAACAGCTGATTTGAGTTAGTTCAATTTACTCTGGGTAGGCTTACCCTGGGTTAAGCATGTGCACCACGACTATAAAAAGCCATCATTAATGGAGCTCTGATATTATGATTCACCATGGCAACGGCACCAAAAAAAGCAACATGGCGGCAGAAAGCACTTGAGAGTGAGGCACACTTTCTCAACTCAACTCAACTTTATTTATATAGCGCTTTTACAATTTTCATTGTTACAAAGCAGCTGCACATGAGACACATTGACTACAAGCAAAACAATCAAAGTTGTACCTGCAAAAACAAGAAAAGGTTGAAAACACAGAAGACAGACATACCCACACACAAAACACTCCACACACACAACACGCACACGCACCAACACACACAGACACAGAGACACACACACACACACGGATGCGCACGCACGCACACACAACACACACACACACACATGTACGTACATAGACAAGTACGCACACACACACACACACACACGCTCAGTGAGAGTACACATTTAGGATAAAGGAGAGTCTTTCCACTCTGCATACAATGGATTTACTGATGTGCTGAAAATGACTTAAGTTTAAATTAATAAATTGATAAATGTACCAATAAACAAATAAATTAATCATTAAATGAATGAAACAACAGAAATAAGACAGAAATCATTTAAAAAATCGTATGTTCTCACTCGCCATGAGTGCTCTAGTTATGCAAATGAGACGTTATGGTGTATAGAACACCTGTAGGGCGTCAGACTCTCGTGCAAAGTTAGACTGATCGCCGGTTCGAACCCTGCTCTGAGTTGGAATGGCTGCATGTCAAAATGAATTGTTTATTACCTTTATTGCTTCATTTCTGCATGTACTGTATGTCTGTATTTATAAATTTCTTTATTCATGCACTTTATTTATACACTTTATTAAGTCATTTCATTTTTCAACTTATAGAGATAAATGGGAATTCTTAAAATATAAGATACGTCAGATCTCCATAAAAAATGGTAAATTATTAAGTAGGAATAGTAAAAAAAAGAAATGGAAATTATTAAAGAAATAAATGGCATTCAAAATGAACCAACACAAGACAGAAGACACAAGGGCATTAAATAAGGGGACAAATCAAGAGGGAACACCTGACGGGCGCGAAACAATAACGCGCAATGAGGAGAAGAGGGCGGGAACAGAGACGAGACCAGAGGGAGTATGGCGAGCCATACGGGCCAAAATCCCCCCCCCTCCACATGAAACATGAGGTTCTGTCATGGCTCTGCCTCATCTTGTCATGTTTTTCTTGGTCTTGTGGCAGAACCATGACATTTTCATATGTTAAAAGAAATATCCGAGTCCCATGTTCTCCCTACTACTATGAAACAGGGAATCATTACCCTTATTCCTAAACCAGGAAAAAGTTATAGATAATCTTAGACCTATAACCTTGCTTAATAATGACTACAAAATTTTAACTCATATTTACACAAATAGATTAAAAACAGGCATTTCACAAATTATCTTAGAGACACAATCTGGCTTCTTAAAAGGTAGATCAATTCATAATAACATTCGGCTAGTGTTTGATTTATTGGATTATCATCAATTAATTGAGGATGAAGGTTTTATTTTATTTTTAGATTTCTTTAAAGCTTTTGACACGATTGAACACCAGTTTATGTTTCGTACTTTAGAATTGTTTGGATTAGGAGAAAACTTTATTAATATAGTTAAATTAATTCATAAGGACACCAATAGTGCAGTTTTATTACCACAGGGTACATCTTCATGATTTCCAATTGATAAAGGAATTAAACAAGGCTGTCCCATCTCTCCGCAGCAGAAATGCGTTCCATTCTTACTAAAAACTCTGATTATGAAAAGTTGACAGTGTTAGGCAGACAGCTGATAATCAGCCAATTGGCTGATGACACAACTATCTTTATGAAATATATTAACCAAGTTCCAAAATTATTTTTTCAAAATTAATCTCAATAAATGTGAATTAATGCCAATTCATAATTCCCCTCTGTTAACCTTTCATAATATCCCAATCAAAGATACTATCAAATACTTGGGTATTCATATTACAAAGGACTACACTAGAATGAATAATCTCAATATTTGGAATAATATAGATGAATCTGTCACGGATTGGCAGAAGAACCCAAGCGCAGGCAGGCAGTGAAGGGGTTAACAGATACTTTTATTTTACAAAACACAACCAAAAACACCCACAATGGGGGAAACGAAACTGATATACATATATAAAACAAGAGACTTCCCACGAGGAAGCACAAATAGTGGGTTCGTGGAAAAAAGCCATTCAAATAAACTGCCATTTGCGATAGTGTTGCGACGGATCGTAGTGTGAAAGCCGGCCCGCAGCGCATATCTAAAGGGGAAGTGGGTGATTTCAGCTACCCTGGGTTAGCACTTTCCTCGAATGCTGCCCCCGATAAGGGGTGTGAGGAGCCACTGGGTGCCCTCGTGCCAGGCACCCCTACGCCCCCTTACCCCCTTTCCACGAACTCATATGTGTACACCGAAGGTTTATCCTATGTCGATCGGCTTACCCACTTGTCCTCTATCCCCCTACGATCCTTGATTATTTATTTTCATGGGATGACTACCAGGGTACTACCCACGGGTGCAGGTCCACCAACCCACTATTTGTCCACTGATCAACTATGGGTGGCAATTTGACCTTCGACCCCGCAGGGCCTTCGGTGGCCACGCCCCCGTACCACCAAACCACGTTTTGCCGCTTCCCTACTACGTGTACCGGAAACTGCGTTTTGTCACTCGGGCACGACGTATGTTTGTCTGAGGGCGCGTGCCAGTCGATCCGTGTGGTTTTCAAACAAAAAAATAATATTTACCATTTTAAATGGTCGATCCTTGCCACGTCCACGAGGCGAATAGCCTGGCCCTTACCTTAGGCTGCAGTGGACAGGCTGGCCGCTCGATCCATTTTCTAGTATCTTCTTACTGGAAAATGGAACGATCCATTTTCTAGTAAGTTTGCATTGCCTGTCCACTTGCGGTTTATATGTATGGTCCGGACTTTGATATGTATCATAGTGTCCGAGTCGTGAAGTATAACTATGTATTTTGTATTGACATATGTGAATCATCAATCTAAGTGTCATTTATAATACATATCACGATTAATGATCAGATCATCTCTAAGCGTCTCTTAAATAACGAACAACATTAAGTAAAATACTTGTAGAAACCGTATGCGCTCGGACCGCAGCAGTCAGACCCTCCGGCGGCCTTGTGGGAAAGTTCCTCGACCATTTATACGTAGGGCACGTGTATAAGTTGGTGGACAACCCCTTATTAGCAAAACCGTGCCTTTATATTCATTTAAATGCATCAACGACCACATTATTCAGCGAGTGCACTTCATTAGACACACATATGTTAGCAACAACTGGTGGAATGCTCAGTTTGTCTTCGAATGTCAAATTAGGGTGGCCTGTTCACAACCCCCTATCAAAAACGCATGGGCTTAGATGGTAGGGGAAGCCCTTCCGTAGGGAAACGAAGGCGAGGGGTCTGGACATTTTAGATTATTTTTGTCTAGAACCCCCGATTTATCCCCCAAATGTCCAAAGTTCTTAGACCTTTCCTGAAAAACCCCATCCCCCAACACTAAACCTTCAATGCTGTCGAGATGGGTCAAATGTTAGGGATGGCCGATGTTGAGAAGCGACTGAAATGCTCGACCTCTAATCATTGAATGAATCTGCGAGTGAAAAAAGGAGCATTCACGCATTGGTCAGGCTGGAAGCTCACGAGCGTATGCCTGGCTTAGTGGTAGTGGAACCTCTGGGAAGATAGGCCGAGAGGGTCTCGATATTCTAGATTATTTTTGTCTAGAACCCCCGATTGTATCCCCCAAATGTCCAAATTCTTAGACCTTTCCTGAAAAACTCATCCCCCAACACTAAACCTTCATGATGCTGTGAGGGGTATGTGAGAGAGAAGGCTGTTGATTCATCTTGTGATTGGGTAAAAAAACATTCCCTTCCTCTAGAGCGATGTGCTCTGGTATGTCGTCGGGGGCCACCCACGGGCCAGAATCTAGAATATGGGGCCCCTCGACCTTTCTAGAAAATTCTCTCGTGCAGTTTATGTGAATGGTTCTTCCATAGGGTGTCGTGGACAAGACCCCCGCTGGGCCGACCGCCCCGAAACCGAGACGCAGCGATCGTCTATTGCCCGCCGGTCGTGCGGAAAAGTCGGGTGACTTACGGCTTTGTTTAGGGGTCAAAAGGTTAATATGGGAAGGGGTTCCATGAAAATTATGGCACCAAAGACCTTTTCCGCAAAGGCCGCCGGGGGTCCGAGAGACCCCAAACTCACAGGCACTTGCGCACAATCCTACAAGCGACATAGTGAAAGGGCAAAGCGTGGGTAAAAAGTATTTTATATCATTTTTTATGTATCACTTTGCAACCCATTCATTTCAATGGATGACGATTGAAAATGAGGCCTTGACCATATAAAATGCTATCTTAATAGTCAAAATGAGCATCGAATGAGTAATACCAACATATGTGCGTACAATAAAGTGTACTCATTGAATAATGTGCTTTTTGAAACATACAAATCAATATTTTTTTGTTAATAAGGACCATCCATTTTCTAGTCTGTTTGCATTGCCCTCCACCTGAGGTTTATGTAATGGCCACGTGTATTAAGTTGGTGGACAACCATTTTTGGGGCATAATTTTGTCTTCTGGCGAGTTGCTGCTAATATATGTATGTCTAATTAGAGTGTACTAAGAGATAACGAGGTTGTTGAATCATATAATTGATTATAAACGCTGGGCGAATCGAATAAACAAAAAACTACAAAGGACTACAAACATGGCACAAAACCGAAGTTATCCCCGTTTTTCGCCAAGTCATAAGGAAGTGACCACATGCAGTTTATAGGAATGGGCCACTGTGTATTGAGTTGATGGACAACACTTTTAAGGCATAATTCAGCACTTCTGTGAGTTGTTGCATAACATATGTATGTTGGAATAAACTTCTAAGTTGAATCAGGTTGTTGTTGCAATACGATCATAATAATACTGGGTGACCAACAAAAGATACGCTTGGCGAACCATATAACTATAAACTACAAGGCTACAACATGGCACAGAAGTGACCACATGCAGTTTATAGGCAATGGGAACACGTAGTAGTTAGTTGGAGAATCCATTTTTAGGCATAATTGAGCATTCTGTGAGTTGCTGCTAACATATGTATGTCAAATAAGGTGTACTAATTGACTAACAGGGTCGTTAATGCATATAAACAATTTTAAAGTGTGTCCACCAACTTCATACGTGTGGACCATTCCTATAAACTGCAGGTGGAAAGGACCACCTGCAGTTTATAGCAATCGGCCACTTATATTAAGTTGGTGGTCAACCAATTTTCAACTGGCATAGTATGAGCATTATGTGAGTTGCTGCTAACATATGTATGTCTAATCAAGTGTATTCATGGGATTAACGTGGTCTGTGAATATATAAATTAAATTAAATGTATATTTATGAAGTAGCAATGTGTCCACCAACTTCATACGTGCGGACCATTCCTGTAAACTGCAGGTGGAAAGGACCACCTGCAGTTTATACAATCGGACCACTGTATTAAGTTGGTGGTAACCACTTTTAGGGCATAATTGAGCATTCTGTGAGTTGCTGCTAACATATGTATGTCTAATAAGGTAATTGAAGTGAACATGGTGTGTATATGCATATAAATCATATAGGCTTATTTCTTATAGAGTTTGTCCGCCAACTTCATACGTGTGGCCCATTACCTGTAAACTGCAGGTGGAAAGTGACACACATTTATAGGAATGGGCAGAAACGTAGTGAGTTGGTGGAAATAATGTTTTTTAGGCATAATTGAGCATTCTGTGAGTGCTGCTAACATATTTATGTCTAATAAAGGTACTAAGTTACTAACTAGGGTGTTAATGCATATTAAACTGATTTCTTAGAGGGGTTTCCGACCAACTCATATGTGTGGCCCATTCCTTAAACTGCAGGTGGAATGGACCACATGCAGTTTATAGGAATGGGACTGCATGAGTTGGTGGAAACATCTTTTGGCATAATTGAGCATTCTGTGAGCTGTTGCCAACATATGTATGTCAAATAAAGCTGTACTAAGATGATATAATGAGGGTGTTGAATCATATAATTTAATTTAAATGTATAGTTTGTGAATGAGCAATGTAGTCCAGCCAATATTATACGATGTAAACCGCGGGTGGAAGATTACCACATTATAGTTTATAGGAATGGGACCTAACTGTAGTGTAAGTTGGTGGCCATGACCATTTTTTGGGCATAACTTGAGGCATTACTGTGAAGTGTGCTAACATATGTATGTCATAATAAAGTTGTACTAATGATCTGAGAGGTGGTCGTAATGCATATAATAGATATTTATAGTTGTGAATGCAGCAACGTGTCTACTGCACCATTAACCTTAAACTGCAGTGTGGAAATTGAACCACAATGAGTTATATGAGGAATGGGAATAATCGTAGTAAGTTGTGCGAATTCAACTTTTATTGGCAAAATGACCGTTGCTGGTGAGCTGCTGCTCACATATGTAAGTGTAATAAGTGTACTAATCGACTGACAGGGTCGTTAATGCAATAAACGATTTTAAAGTGTGTCCACCAACTTCATACGTGTGGCCCATTCCTATAAACTGCAGGTGGAATGAACCACCAACTACAATAAGTGGTCCATTCCTATAAAAACTGCAGGTGGAAGGACCACCAACTACAGACGTGTGACCCATTACTATAAACTGCAGGTGGAAAGGACACCAACTACATACGTGGACCCATTCCTATAAACTGCAGTGGAAGGTCCAAACCAACTACATACGTGTGACTAATTCTATAAACTGCAGGTGGAAGGACCACCATACATACGTGTGGCCCAATTCCTATAAACTGCAGGTGGAAAGGGACCACCAACTTACATACGTGGACCCATTCCTATAAACTGCAGGTGAAAGGACCACCAACTACATACGTGTGGCCCATTCCTATAAACTGCAGGTGGAAAGTACCACCAATTACATACGTGTGACCCATTCCTATAAACTGCAGGTGGAAAGGACCACCAACTACGTACGTGTGACCCATTCCTATAAACTGCAGTTGGAAAGGACCACCAACTACATACGTGTGACCCATTCCTATAAACTGTAGGTGGAAAGGACACCAACTACATACGTGTGACCCATCCTATTAAACTGCAGGTGGAAGGACCACCAACTACATACGTGTGACCATTCCTATTAAACTGCAGTTGGAAAGGACCACCAACTACATACGGTCGCCTATTCCTATAAACGGCAGGTGGAAAGGACCACCAACGTACATACGGGTGACCCATTCCTATAAATGCAGGTGGAAAGTCCACCAACTACAACGTGTGACTCCATTCCTATAACTGCAGGTGAAAGACACCAACTACATACTTGTGTCCCCATTCCTATAAACTCAGGTGGGAAAGGACATACAACTACATACTGTGACCCTTCCGCCATATAAACTGCAGGTGAAAGGGACGCACCAACTACATACGTGTGAACCCATTGCCTATAAACTGCAGGGGAAATCCACCAACTACAACGTGTGACTCATTCCTAAAACTGCAGTGGAAAGACACCAAACTAATACCGTGTGCCCATTCCTATAAAAACTGCAGGTGGAAGTGACCACATGCAGTTTATAGGAATGGGAGAAACGTAGTGAGTTGGTGGAAATAGATTATTTAGGCATAATAGAGCATTTTGTGAGCTGCTGCTAACATATGTATGTCTAATAAGGTCTACTAATTGACTAACAGGGTCGTTAATGCATATAAACGATTTTAAAGTGTGTCCACGAACTTCATACGTGTGGACCATTCCTATAAACTGCAGGTGGAAATGACCACATGCAGTTTATAGGAATGGGCCACATGTATTAAAGTCGTGGACAACTATTTTTTGGGCATAATCGAGCATTCTGTGAGCTGCTGCTAACATATGTATGTCTAATAAAGTGTATACAGGGATTAACGTGGTTGTGAATCATATAAATTAAATTAAATGTATATTGTATGAAGGATCAATGTGTCCACCAAATTAATACGTATGGCCTATTCCTGTAAACTGCAGGTGGAAATGACCACCAAACTACATACGTGTGACCATTCCTATAAACTGCAGGTGAAAGACCACCAGCTACATACGTGTGACCCAGTGAAACTACTTTTTCCAGAACTTTAGATATGAAAGGTAGATTCGATATAGGCCTGTAGTTCCTTAGTTCTCTAGGGTCGAGTTGGGGTTTTTTGACAAGGGGCCTTATAACAGCCACCTTATATGCTTTAGGCACATGTCCTAAAGTCAGAGATGAGTTAATAATACCAAGAAGAGGATCTATAATTTCTGGGAGCGACCCTGTTAGTCAATTTGTACACCTTATTAGACATACATATGTTAGCAGCAGCTCACAGAATGCTCAATTATGCCCAAAAAATGGTTGTCCACCAACTTAATGCATGTGGCCCATTCCTATGAACTGCATGTGGTCATTTCCACATGCAGTTTATAGGAATGGGCCACACGTATGAAGTTGGTGGTCCTTTCCACCTGCAGTTTATAGGAATGGGTCACACGTATGTAGTTGGTGGTCCTTTCCACCTGCAGTTTATAGGAATGGGCCACACGTATGTAGTTGGTGGACACACTTTAAAATCGTTTATATGCATTAACGACCCTGTTAGTCAATTTGTACACTTTATTAGACATAAATATGTTAGCAGCAACTCACAGAATGCTCAATTATGCCTAAAAAAATTATTTCCACCAACTCACTACGTTTCTCCCATTCCTAAATGTGGTCACTTCCACCTGCAGTTTATAGGAATGGGCCACACGTATGAAGTTGGTGGACAAACCCCTCATAAGAAAAACAAAGGCCTTATAATGATTTATATGCATAAACAACAACATGATTCACTTAATACGCTTTATTAGACATACATATGTTAGCAGCAACTCACAGAATGCTCAATTATGCCCTAAAAGTGGTTGACCACCAACTTAATACAAGTGGCCGATTGCTATAAACTGCAGGTGGTCCTTTCCACCTGCAGTTTATAGGAATGCTCTACACGTATGAAGTTGGTGGACGCACTTTAAAATCGTTTATATGCATTAACGACCCTGTTAGTCAATTTGTACACTTTATTAGACATACATGTGTTAGCAGCAACTCACACAATGCTCAATTATGCCTAAAAAATGTATTTTCACCAACTCACTACGTTTCTCCCATTCCTATAAACCTCATGTGGTCACTTCCACCTGCAGTTTATAGGAATGGTCCACACTTATGTAGTTGGTGGACACACTTTATAATCGTTTATATGCATTAACGTCCCTGTTAGTCAATTTGTACACTTTATTAGACATACATGTGTTAGCAGCAACTCACAGAATGCTAAATTATGCCCTAAAAGTGGATGTCCTCCAACTTAATACACGTGTCCGATTGCTATAAACTGCATGTGGTCACTTCCTGTTTGCCATGTTTGTAGTCCTTTGTAGTTTTTCTTGTTCATTGGTTTCCCCAAGCGTATCTTTTTTCTTCGTCAGCCCAGTTTATTCATGTATCCGATTCAACAACAACCTTATTCAATTAGTAAAGTTTATTCCACATACATATGTTATCAACAACTCACAGAAGGCTGAATTATGCCTTAAAAGTGTTGTCCATCAACTCAATACACATGGCCCATTCCTATAAACTGCATGTGGTCACTTCCTCTATGACATGGCGAAAAACGGGGATAACTTCCGGTTTTGAGCCATGTTTGTAGTCCTTTGTAGTTTTCTTGTTTATTCGATTCGCCAGGCGTTTATAATCAATTATATGATTCAACAACCTCGTTAATCTCTTAGTACACTCTATTAGACATACATATATTAGCAGCAACTCGCAGAAGACAAAATTATGCCCCAAAAATGGTTGTCCACCCACTTAATACACGTGGACCATTACAATAAACCTCAGGTGGAAGGGCAATGCAAACAGACTAGAAAATGGATCGGTCCTTATTAACAAAAAAATATTGATTTGTATGTTTCAAAAAGCACACTATTCAATGAGTACACTTTATTGTACGCACATATGTTTGTATTAACTCATTCGATGCTCATTTTGACTATTAAGATAGCATTTTATATGGTCAAGGCCTCATTTTCAATCGTCATCCATTGAAATGAATGGGTTGCAAAGTGATACATAAAAAATGATATAAAATACTTTTTACCCACGCTTTTGCCCTTTCACTATGTCGCTTGTAGGATTGTGTCGCAAGTGCCTGTGAGGTTTGGAGTCTCTCGGACCCCCGGCAGCCTTTGCGGAAAAGGTCTTTGTGTGCCATATATTTTCATGGAACGCCTTCCCATATTAAACCTTTTGACCCCTAAACAAAGCCGTAAGGTCACCCGACTTTTCCGCACGACCGGCGGGCAATAGACGATCGCATGCGTCTCGGTTTCGGGGCGGTCGGCCCAGCGGGGGTCTTGTCCACGACACCCATATGGAAGAACCATTCACATAAACTGCACGAGGAATTTTCTAGAAAGGTCTGAGGGGCCCCATATTCTAGATTCTGGCCCGTCGGGTGGCTCCCGACGACATACCGAGAGCACATCGCTCTAGAGGAAATGGGAATGTTTTTTTCACCCAATCACAAGATTAATCACACAGCCTTCTCTCTCACATACCCCTCGACAGCATTGTGAAGGTTTAGTGTTGGGGGATGGGGGTTTTTCAGGAAAGGTCTAAGAACTTTGGACATTTGGGGGATAAATCGGGGGCTTCTAGACAAAAATAATCTAAAATGTCCAGACCCCTCGGCCTGTCGTTTCCCTACGGAAGGGCTTCCACCTACCATCTAAGCCCATGCGTTTTTGATAGGGGGTTTGTGAACAGGCCACCCTAATTTGACATTCGAGGACAAACTGAGCATTCCACCAGTTGTTGATAACATATGTGTGTCTAATGAAGTGCACTCACTGAATAATGTGGTCGTTGATGCATTTAAATGAATATAAAGGCACGGTTTTGCTAATAAGTGGGTTGTCCACCAACTTAATACACGTGTCCCATACGTATAAATTGGTCGAGGAACTTTCCCACAAGGCCGCCGGAGGGTCTGACTGCTGTCGGCCACGTACGTGTTTCTAAAAGAGTGTTCTGACTTAATCGTGTTGTTTTTGACACTTAGAGATGATCATATGTAATAAAAAACAATTATTTCCACCAATATGATACACGTGGACCATACATATAAACCGCAAGTGGACAGGCAATGCAAACTTACTAGAAAATGGATCGGTCCATTTTCCAGTAAGAAGATACTAGAAAATGGATCGAGCGGCCATGCCTGTCCACGTGCAGCCTAAGGTAAGGGCCAGGCGTATTCGCCTCGTGGACGTGGCAAGGATCGACCATTTAAAATGTGTAAATATTATTTTTTTGTTTAGAAAACCACACGGATCGACTGGCACGCGCCCTCAGACAAACATACGTCGTGCCCGAGTGACAAAACGCAGTTTCCGGTACACGTAGTAGGGAAGCGGACAAAACGTGGTTTGGTGGTACGGGGGCGTGGCCACCGAAGGCCCTGCGGGGTCGAAGGTCAAATTGGCACCCATAGTTGATCAGTGGACAAATAGTGGGTTGGTGGACCCTGACACCCGTGGGTAGTACCCTGGTAGTCATCCCATGAAAATAAATTAATCAAGGAACTGTAGGGGGATAGAGGACAAGTCGGTAAGCCGATCGACATACGATAAACCTTCGGTGTACACATATGATGTTCGTGGAAAGGGGGTTAGGGGGGATTCGAGGGGTGCCATGGCACGAGGGCACTGCTAGTGGCTTCCTCACACCCCCTATCTGGGGGCAGCATTCGAGGAAAGTGGCTAACCACAGGGTAAGCTGAAATCACCCACTTCCCCTTTAGATATGCGCTGCGGGGCCTGCTTTTTCACACTACGATCCGTCGCAACACTATTCGTCAAATGGCAGTTTATTTGAATGGGCTTTTTTCCACGAACCCACTATTTGTGCTTCCTCATGCACTTCCGTGGAAACACGGCACTGGGGGCGAGTACGGCTTGGAGCGTTGAGAGAGGCAGTGCGTGCACTACAACCCAATGCCGGCGGTCCAGGGAAGCATGGCTGACATTTCGATGTCCGCTTCTTCCTGGGCTCGACCCCCCGAGGGAGGGAGCTCTGAGGAATCGTCGGAGTCCGATGCCAGTAAGTCGCCCTCCGATGCTGCAATGGAAATCTCATCATCACGCACCATTTCCGAATACGTGGTTGAGGAACAAGACGGTGGGACCATCTCATGGGGAACGGTCAGACGAGCGAGACGAGGTGCGAACGGTCCGCGAGCTGGTGGGTGAAGGATTGGCGCTCACAGTAATCCTCATATCACCCTCGCTGCTCGCCGTAGCGGACGGCAGGGCCGTAGTCCTGCCGTCACGGAACGGGAAGCAGACGAGGTGGTGGCTGAGTCCCGTGACGCAGCGTCTGAATCGTCAACCGCCTGCAGTGCGGGCAGGACGTATCCACAAGGGCTGCCCCAGCGTGCTGGAAGCAGACATCATGTCCGTCCCCCCTCCTTGATGAGTGTGTTGCACCCACGAGAACAGCGGGACATGCCACGCTGGAGAAATTTGCTCTTTTAGACAAAAAAACTCAAACACTCCTGGAACCGCCGAGATGCCCAGGGGAAGTCGCCGCAGGAAGGGACAGTCCGCTGCACCACGTCGTAGAACCGGCAGTCTTGTAGTTGCTATCTTGTAGCGAAGTCTGTTGATCATGAGCGAAGGCTCCGAAGAACAAAAGGTGAATGAATGAGGCACTCCGTCTCCCTTTTATACCTGGATATCCGGGGGTGGAGTCCGGCATGCAGATTTCATTCGCAAATTTCATTGGCCTTTTCTAAGAAGTCGGAAGCGATTGGTTCTCAGGGACGAACCCCATCTGTCGGCTCGACACAACGTCGAGAGAGCGACAGAAAGGGAACTGACTCACTAGCTCTTATACGCCAACAGACAGTCGAAGTACTTTTAAAACATATCGCGTCATGGACGCATTTCTATTTGAACAGCAGAGCATTCATTTCGTTCATTTGTGTTTAATAAAAGAACAGCCTTGTGTTGTTGTTTTTTTAATCATGCTGCTTTTATCAGTGGCGCTGGCTCCTGGGCACAACCTTCACGACTGCCTCAATCTATTACGCTATTTTAGAAACTATTCGTTCCAGTGAAACAACAAAACAAAACGCACAGTAACATGTCTCTGCTCATGATGTAAAATCACTCACGAATATTTTCATTTTTTCCTATGTCTATAGGACTTTTCTTTCTCTCTCTTTATTCCAGTAAAATGTATATAATCTTTTTATTCCAGTAAAAAGTAATTATATATATCTATATATTATACAATAGGATATATAATAAAAAGAGAGAAACAAACAATCAATATGCAAATTTATCCTATGGTGTGATGGCAAAACTTTAGAAATAAAACGATGTAATGAAGATATTATTAAATTTTTTATATCATTTATATTATAAACATTAATATTATTAATATTAATTAATTAATGTCACACCATAAGTCACATGTCCGTTTTATTTGTAGGCTATATAATAAAAAGTATTTGTCAATTATATACAGATACCTTTTTAAATAAACAATGTACAATTTCAGTCTATTTCGGTAATTTGACAATTTTTTACATTTTTAACCATATTCTAAATATATGGAAAAAATCTGTAAAATAAAACAAATTAGCACTCTATTTCTGTAATTTGACATTTTCCCCCTGTATTTCAAAAATACATGGAAAATCCGTAAAATAAAACAAATTCACAGTTTATTTCTGTAATTAGACATTTTTTTTCCTGTTTTTCAAAAATACAGAAAAAAATGTAAAATAAAACAGGAAAATTCTGTAAAATTACGAGGTTTTTTTTTACAGAGTAGGACAGGTAAATATTGTATCTGAATAGTTATTCAAACAGATGCAGCTTTTTCTTGTAGAGATATTCTCAAGGGACTGATTTTTTTAGTGAAAATTTACTAACATCCTGTTGTTGGGTAAAAAAAAAGGAATATAATCATGTAGAAAAGTTTGACAATGTTTTCCTGCATTTTCAGGCATGGCATTTTATAAATGTCACATTTTCGCCAGTTGTTTCAATATATTCTAATTTTATTTAACTGTATTTGCCCTATATGTATGTGTGCTGTACATTTATGTTTGTGCTTTCATAAAGTGACAAAAGTCAGGAAGTGTCAGTATATAGAAAGATCAAATTGAGAATTGAATTCGAAAAGTTTATGCTCTTCATGAAATATATTAGCCACAAGATGGCACAAAATATATTTCTATTAAAATCAGCAATTTTGGAAATCTTAAAAAATGTCCAGCAGATGGGGATAAAGATACCCTTTTATATTGAGCAAATGAAAATTATATGCTGTTGGGATTTGGGGTAAATATGTCTTTGTACTGCACACACTTTAACACCATCCCCATGTGTAATTAACCAATTACAGAACAACATATTACTACAGACCAGAATCAATTAATTAATATTTGCGTTATTACACAAGATGTTTCCATATCTCTTATATTCCCAAACCCTCCAAGTTTGCTTGCTCCACCCTGTCTATTCTGGATTTTATTTATGACAATAATGATCATTGCGATTTTAAAATTAACCAAGAGAATGTAATTAAAATAACCTGTAAAACAACTATTTTTTCACTCATTTAAAGTCACATTTATACAGTACAGAAGAGTAAAGTATAGTGACCAAAAGTGATGTCCAACTTTGGACAATTTACATTGTTGTTCTTCATTCAAATATTTAATAAAAGATGCATTAAACACTTATGCATGTTACATTGGTTTGATTAGAATATTGTATATACTGAAGCTATTGTTTAAGAAGAATTTAGGCATGCTTGGCAAAATTGTACACACAACACATATTTATGAAGACATAGCCCAGGAGACTACAAAATATTCTCTCTACAAAATATTCAATTAATTAAATAATATTTGAAATTTGAAATTTGAGTTTTTTTTAAGCATTTTCTTTGAATATTTGAATAAAATAACAAAATTCAAATAAAGGATCCACAGAGGCAAATTGCAAAGTGCAACACAACATTTTTGGGTTCAGTCCTTCATGGATGTAGTTTTTTTTTATTTGAACAAATTCCCTGGTATGCTGTACTACACCTCATGTTTTGATGGTTTAATCTAGCCTGAAATTATATAAAAAGCTAATATTGTACAAGTATGCCCCTGGACATTTCTTTTGGCCACTATTTATGTACAGAAATTCGTGTGTAGCTGTCCACGGTGCTGAAACTAATCTATACTCCAAATTACAAATAGAGTGTAAGGCTGTGTTAAATGTCATGTTACCAAACCAGAAAAGTGGTGCATTACTTCTGATTTTGCTTCTGGGGTAGCTGGCTATAGAAAGGCTTGCAGGTTGTTAAGACCAAAAATATAGGCTACCATTCCTGCTCCACATCCTTTTTTCACCACCAACTGCTGGACAAGGAATAGGCAAGTAAAATGTGAATAAAAGGTTGACAAGTTCTTACACATTGACAACCCCGTCTTTTCCAAATCTCACAAATGATGTGTTGACTTTACTTAAAATATATGTGTAGAATTTTTGCATCATCCTTTTTAAGTAAATTCAACTTAAGGAGATTTTCAGTTAAAATAACAAGAAATATGTGAGTTCACTTGAAATTATTTTGCTTAAAAAATTATGTAACACCAGTTACCTCAACTTGTAGTGCTTATATAGGGTATATGTAAATTGTTAAATTAATTTAACTTTATGTTCATGTATGGTAACTTCACAGAAAAATGTTACTCACAACAAAACAACACCAATAATACTAAATAGATCTTAAATCTCTTTGTACATCTTATTAATAACTATATAAGTGCCCCAAATTTATTTTTATTTAAAAAAGCATGAATAATCAAAATGTTCAGGTGCAATGGCTTATGCATATTCCTTACAGCATTTTGTACTGATAATTTTAAGTTCATTGCTCTATAAATTTATGTTGTGACTACTTAATTTTACCTGTAACTAAAATTTTACGTTAAACTACAAATGTTATAAATGTGGGTCACACTTCAGTATAGGGGGCAATTCTCGCTATTAACAAACCATTGACTATTACATTTTCCCCAATTAACTCTTAAGTTGTTGTTTATTAATAGTTAGTAAGGTAGTTATTAGGTTTAGATATTGGGTAGGATTAGGAATGTAGATTCGCTTAATAGGACTAGGTGTTATAATCTCACTATTTCAGCACAGTTGAATTGCCCAATAGGACATTTCCCATGCCTTATGCAGGGGGAAGCAGTCAAGATATGAATAGAGGAAGGAGGTCTGAGGTTCCACTGGTTCGTCGGGCAGGCATCCTCTGTGTTTGGGGGTTAAATGATTATAGAAATACATAGCATACTTACCTTTTCTTGCCATTATCAGAGAGACATCTCATGAGTTGTGTGTCCCAATTTCATCACATCCATTATCCTGGGTGAAAAATGCCTTTTGGTGAGGTGCTGCTGATAATGCCCTTTGTATGGTTCCCATCAATTCGACACATCGTTAGTTGTGCACCATTGGGTGTTTCGGCCCTTTATCACAAGAAACCTTCAGCCAAGGGAGGCCCACTGCAGGTTGATCAGACGTGGGTGTGTGTCACATTGTTACAAGGTCACCTGGCAGCCCATGCTGTGTCCATTTGCCTAAACCACAGCCATTAGCTTCTTCTTTCTGCACCACTGGCCAGTTCTTGATTATCCTCCACTGGACCTGTCCTCTGAGAGTGACCTATTTGTCAGCTATGGTGACCTCTGCATTTAACCCGTCCAGTGAGTAGTGAACTCACGCACTGCAAGTCGTGAACACATATACACCAGAAGCAGTGGGCAGCTATCACTGCAGCTCAAAGGCACCACTGTCGTTACCCGCAGGTACTGAGAATCAAACCATCAACCTTCTGGTCACGAGTCAGACTCTCTAATCATTAGGCCACGACTAACCAATGCGTGCTCAGTGCCCCCGGTCCCGTATGGCATACAATTACAACACATTACCAAAATCAACGCAACCATACGCACCAACCCGTTGGCTAAGGCTGTTATAGCTCCACTGGCTCTGCTAATGCACGCTCAGTTCCCCCTGTCAGGTCTCGGGTCTAGCACCTGTGGGTTCCTTCTGTCTGTCCTCAGTTGTTGTCATGTCGGGCACATGGCTTTGTTGTGACAGCTCGCCATGTGCCCGGAGTCCGCGCTGCCCCTGCCCCTCTTGTTATCTTGTTATTTCTTTCATTACAGTTTCCCTCGCTTCACCTGGGGTTTCTGGTTTCCCGCTCCTTTCTCCGGCTGTTCCTCGTTATCTCCCTGTTTGATTTCCTTTATATTCGATGTGTTCCTCTTGTCCTGTGTCAGTCCTTTGGTTTAATTACCTGAAGGTTGTCCGTTTAGTATCTTGTCTTGTAGTGCATGTGCACATTATTAAATCTCCCTCTCTTGTCTAGGCTCCAGAGCTTTTTGTCCCGGTCCCAGCACTCCCGGTGTCTGCCTCTGCCTTGCTCTCTGTTTCACTCCAGCGTTATCGGCTGCCGGCTCTTCTGCACAGGGGATTCCTCTGCCACAGTTGCGGACTACGGCAGCTCGCTCCCTGCGCTAGGAGATCTCCGGTTGTCTGCACGGGTCATCGCTGCTCAGCCGTTCTACATTGCTGTTCTCTCCCTGTTACGGGTCTAGTGAATTAAAGTTGTGGACTTCTCCTGTCAGTCAAGTGGGATTGCCTGGTTGGCTCCCGCCCTGTCTTGCATCTAGCGGATTTTTTCCCTCGCTGGGTGGATTTACTATCATTTCTTTCGGTGGATTATTGCACGGACACTGTCCCATCGCCTCCCCTTGCTTCTGGACTTCTACTGCGACCCGAGCGGCCTTCTCTATTCCCTACCTCAGAGCCCTGTCACCCTCTTGCTGGATCATGTATTTTGAAGTGCTTCCCCCTGGTCCTCACGGCCGAGCGCTCAAGCCTTTTGACATTCGTGGTTATGCCCCTGGACTCTTATTTCTGCTACTGCTCACCCTGATCTGCTGTGTGTTTTCTCTGTTTAAGGGAATCTATTAAAACATTGATTTACCCTGCACCTGACTCCTGAGTCATTCCTAACAGCCCCCGGTCCCGTATGCCATAACAATACAGCACGCAACACCATTTTATTACGTTGTCACTTGGCAGCCCATATTGCGTCATTCCGTTTCAACCACAGCCAGTGGCTGCTTCTCTCAGCGACAGTGGCAAGTTCTTTTACTACCGTTTGTTGGGCTTGTCCTCTGATCCCCACTTTCTTAAGCAGCCTTGTAGTGGAATTGGAAACAAAGCCCCTGCAGCCCACTTCCACCGGGAACACTTTCGCTGTCCATCCCCGATCTTCAGCCTCTGCTGCCAAGTTGGCATACCGGAGATTCTTTCTTTCAAATGCTTTTTTAATGGCCTCTTCCCAAGGTACAGTCAACTCAACTATGAGGACTGTCCTAATGGAACTGGACCACAGAAACATGTCTGGCTGCAGGTTGGTCGCTGCGATTTATGTCATGTTTCTGCCACATCATGTCATGTTTCTCGTGGTCTAGTGGCAGGATCATGACAGAACCCCATGTTTAAAGTGGAGAGGGGTAATTTTGGCCCTTGTGGTCTTCCATACACCCTCTCCAGTCTTGTCTCTGTTCCCGCCCTCTCGTCTCCTCATTATTGCTCATTTATTGTTTCGCGCCCTTCACCTGTTCCCCTCTTGATTTATCCGCTTTATAATGCCCTTGTGTTTTCTGTCCTGTGCTGGTTCATTTTGATTCGTGTGGTGTAACTTCCTGTGTCTTGTTCAGTTCAGTTTTGTCTAGTTTAGATATTTGTAATTTAATTCAAGTGTTGTCTTAGTCTTGTCTAGTGTAGTTAGTCCGTGTTCCTGTTTATATGTCATGTTTATATCTTTGTTATTTTACCCCTTCGTGGGATTTATGTTTTGTTTTATAATAAATGTTTTGTTAACACCTTACCCGCTGTCTGCACCTGGGTCCTCTGTCCTTGTGTCCTTGTGTCACCACCCCCCATTTCGTGACAGAATGTACCAGCCACAACAGGACCCAGCAGACAGAGGGATCGTAGCGGGAGGGGTTAAGGCCGCCGGGTTCCCCTCCAGGGTCGAAGTTGTCGGACTCCCTTCGAGGGTCAGGGCCGTCGGGCTCCCTTCCAGGGTCAGGGCCGCCAGGCTCCCTTCCGGGGTCGAGGCCGTCGGGTTCCCGTCCGGGGTTTGATGTCGCCGGTATCCCGTTCCCACCACAGATCCGATCCCTGCCGGCACTCCCGCCGGCATCCCAGCCGGCATTCCAGTCCGGTTCAGCTGGGCATCCAGTCAGGTGCAGCAAGGCATCCAGTCCTGTCCAGCCACCAGAGAGCGCTGCCCAGCCGTATCCGGCATCCAGTTTGTGTCTGCTGGCATCCAGTCCGTGTCCCCCGGCATCCACTCTGTGTCAGCCGGCATCCACTCTGTGTCAGCTGGCATCCAGTCCGTGTCCACTGGCATCCAGTCTGCGTCCTTGTGTAGACTCTTGTGTTTTTCCCTGTTTTGCCCTTGTTTGGACTTTCCCCCCTGGACTTATCATGTTGCCCTGTTTTTGTCTGTTGCTGTCTATCTAGTCCTGTTATTTGCCTTGAGGAGCGTCAGGTTGCCACTCCTTAAGGAGGGGCTTCTGTCATGATTCTGCCGCATCATGTCATGTTTCTCGTGGTCTAGTGGCAGGATCATAACAGAACCCCATGTTTCATGTGGAGAGGGGTAATTTTGGCCCTTATGGCCTTCCATACACCCTCTCCGTTCTCGTCTTTGTTCCCGCCCTCTCGTATCCTCGTTATTGCTCGTTTATTGTTTCATGCCCTTCACCTGTCCCCCTCTTGATTTATCCCCTTTATAATGCCGTTGTGTTTTCTGTCCTGTGCTGGTTCATTTTGATTTGTGTGGTAAGGTTTGATTTCATTTTGGTAAGTTCCTGTGTCTTGTTTAGTTTAGTCTAGTTTAGTTATTTGTAATTTAATTCAAGTGTTGTCTTGTCTAGTGTAGTTAGTCCGTGTTCCTGTTTATATTTTTGTTATTTTACCCCATCTTGGGTTTTTGTTTTGTTTTATATTAACCGTCTTGTTAACCCCTTACCCGCTGTCTGCACCTGGGTCCTCTGTCCTTGTGTAACCACCCCCCGACAGATTTCCAAGGGGAAAGTAAGTCTGTGGTTTAGATCAACTCGCATTTCCCAATCCCTGGCTATACGCAGCAGACCTGATTCTGGGGTTAAGGGTTTGTCCCACGGTTTCTGCCCCTCCCGAATAAAGGGTTGCCTTTTTTAGAGTATGGTCATGCAGAATATGAGCTTTATAGGTACTAATAAACAGCCAATAAACCAATAATAGGTAGTAGTGTATAATAATAGTGAGAATTACCCCCTATACTGAAGTGTTACCTAAATGTGTATTTTTTTAGTAAAAGCTACTTAAAATAATACATTATGGTTGCTGAGACAACATATCACATTGCTTGAGTAAGCTGAGCCCAGGCAATAAAAAGGCTTTGCTTTTTACTTGTAAATTCCAGTGAAGTAGCATCTGCTTAGAACCAATTAGGATATTAGCATTGATGTGAAAGAAATTCTTTCCACAATATCATCAGCTTTCACCATAAGAAGCTCTCTCAAACACACACACACACACACCTCAGCAGGGGCCTGTTTCAATAAGGAGGTTAAACCTTGAACTCAGAGTTGGTTTACTTAGAAATTAGAAACTTTGAGTTTTTGGTTTCAGAACAGCTGATTTTAGTTAGTTCAATTTACTCTGGGTAGGCTTACCCTGGGTTAAGCGCATGCACCACGAATATAAAAAGCTATCATCAATGGAGCTCCGATATTACGATTCACCATGGCAACAGCACCAAAAAAAGAAACATGGCAGCAGAAAGCACTTCAGAGTGAGGCACACTTTCCACTCGATTTACTGATGTCCTGAAAATGACTTAAGTTTAAATTAATAAATTAATACCAATAAACAAATAAATGAAACAACAGAAGTAATTTTAAAAAAGCGTATGTCCTCACTCGCCATGAGTGCTCTAGTTACGCAAGTAAGACGTCATGGTGTATAGGACACCTGTAGGGCGTCAGACTCTCGTGCAAAGTTAGACTGATTGCCGGTTCAAACCCTGCTCTGAGCAGATTTCAATTGGAATGGGTGCCCGTTAAATTTACTTGTTTATTTTTTTACTTTATCGCTTCATTTCTGCATGTATGTCTGTATTTATTCATTTCTTTATTCATGCACTTTATTTATTGTGGGAATATTTTTCAGATAAAAGTATGATTTAATTATCAATATAATCAATAAGTGTTTTCTTTCATTAAATCATTAAGCTGTGTGCTTTTTCAGTGGAAAGTTACTGTGGCAAACGAAGTGAGACAGGATAAGTGGGGGTTGGAACCATAAATTATCTAAATCAACACACACACACACACAAAGAGTCACACAGAAAAGAAATGTTATGAATCAATCCACTGCATATGTTTTAAGTATAATCATGAGTTGTGATGTGTTTTAATGAATCATAGGATTAAGAAACAACGCTACATAATTAAAAGTATTAGATGATTGAGTGTTTTCTTTTTACTAAAAGAATGTTAAGAATGTTGGTATGTTGTCCGGCCACAAGAAACTGTCTCTAGGAGACCACTCCCCAAAAGAAACGGTCTCTAGAGAACATTCCTCAAAACTGGCGACTGACCACAGGAACTAAGAAAAAGGACGGAGTCAGATAACCTGGTTCACGGTGATTGGTTGCCAGGGAGCAATACTCCCTAGAGACGGAGGAGGAGTCAGAAGATGGAGACGACGTCACATACTGAATAAATATGTGTGTTTTTGAAATAATCTGGGTTGTTGGCTTGTGGTGGAGTGAGGAGATCGTCTGACAACCCAAAGCTTTGTTACTCTTTTACATCTGATAATAAACTTCTAATCTTTGGAGAAAGTCTCTTGTACAAATTTTTGAGACATGCAGGACTGCCTTGAAAAGTCCAACAATTGGTGACCCCGACGTGATTTGTACAGAGACGAGGGCACTTTTGTTGCCATTTTCGTTGGGAAAAACGGAACGAGATTCGGGTTCAACACACAGGTCGACCTAAACATAAAAAGGTAAGCAGAAGCCTGTTTAATTCAAAATTCTGCTATTGAACATACCTAAATTGTTGTGTTGAATTGATGAACATTCCGATAAGTAAAAGTAAAAATATAAAGAAAGTTTTGAAAAATCAGATTTAAAAAGCGAATATGTAGACGTTGTGTCACGACGGAAATTGTTTTGAAAAGACGTTGCGTCACCATAAATTCTTAGGGTTAGAGTCCCTTGGTTGAAAAATGACCATAAATTTCTGGAGCCTGGTGAGAACCATTTCTGGACCTTGGTTGAAAAACTAAGATTCGGCCTAAGTAAATTCTTGGGTTGGAGTCCCTTGGTTGAAAAAGCCATAAATTCTGTGGTTAGAGTCCCTTGGTTGAAAAACCATAAATTTTGGGTTAGGAGTCCCTTGGTTGAAAAAACCATAAATTTGCTGGTGGGTCTTGGGACAGTACTAAATTTGTGCAAAGTGTTGATATTAAAACGAGTAAATGTGGTGAGTCTTGGCAGACTCATAAAGTACCATGTGTTGACCTGATAGTACAAAGTAAGGTGGGTGAGGCCTTCGGACTCAAAGACATTAAATTGTGCTGGGATCGTGGGAAAAAAGGCCAGGGTGAAATAACTCCCTTTGAGTCTGGGAACTCATAAAGGAATATTCCAAAATTGTTGTTATATGTTTGAATGTTTTTAAAGGAATGCAATTGTTGAGTGAAAATTAATGTGAAAACTGACTTAACTGTGTGAAAAAAGATACTGTATAATTTTTCAAACTGTGAATAGAATTTGTGTATAAAATGGCGGAATTCCAGAAAGAGTGTGATGAATACGGATGTCAGCTAGTGTTAGTGCAGTGGCAAAATGTAACAGATATGTTATTAGCACAGACAGAACCAAGAGATAGAAAACAGAGACAGAAAGAAATTGATAAGTGTTGGGTAGCATTATGTGATGAATGTGGATGGGAGAGTGCAGAAAAGGTGATGACTCCGTTAGCACCAAAAATTAGAGAAATGGAGAAGAAAGCACACTGTAAGTTGCGTAGACATGTGGAAGAAAAAGATAAAATAAAATGGTATAACACAGGAAAACATGGTAGCGAGGAAGATACTCTGAGGAAGAAACTTAGAATGTGGACTAGAGTAGCGCTAACAACCACAGCACTCAGCTTGCAGAAACCACAGAGTAGAGAGAGAAAACAGGAAGTGAACAGCTCAGCAGCCAGAGAGAGAAATGAAGAGAATACAAGAAGCACTAAGACTATCCTCTGCTCCGCCCCCAGAAAAGCCCAACCCAACTTCATTATACACAATTTTGAACCAACCCCCACTGTATGAGCCAACCCAACAGCAAGTGGTAGTGGAAATAGCTAGTGGAGAAGTAGATGTTGACTTGAGTGATATAACAGAGTCAATGGACAGATTGCATAAGGAAGTAAAGGAATTAAAGCAGGACATGAGAGAAGAGAAGTATGCTACAGAAAAGATAAAAAAAGAATTGCAACAAAGACAGAAAGAAAAAGAGATACAGCCAAAGCAGCCCATTCCAATAGAATTATTAGAACCCATTGAAGAAGTAACTGAAGAACCAGTAGGAGAAGAGGAAGCTCGAGGAGGTAGGCATAGAGTACCAGCTTCATTAACGCCCTCAACATCACCATTAATAACACTGACAGATACACCCACCCACACACCACACCATGTAGTGTTACAACCAAGTCCAGCACACACACACACACCACAGCCGCACACATACATACCTGGTCCATATCCAGAATACATGGGCGAACATGAGGGGATGATGAAAGTCCAGATTACAGGGGACATGACAGTGGATGGGCCAGTTAGTAGCAGATTAAGAAGGAACACTCGACAAGAGCGCCCCATTACCGCAGAATCAAGGTTCTTATCATTTCCGCCTGGACATTTTCTGAATCAGACATCATTTCATCAATTACAGGCGCCACAGATGCAAGCATCCTTGATGCAGAGACCAGGTGGGAATCTCCAGTACCAACCATGGTCGCATAGTGACATGACAGCAATAGCAAGTAAATTGCCACCCATTACCTCTGGAGGCAGCAGATGGCTGAGTAAATTAACTGTACTTTGCCATGGCACTGATTTGGCTTTGGGTGACTTGAGATGCCTGTTAGGACAGATACTGACAGCCTCACAAATGCAGAATTTGGAACTCGATGCTCACACCACTATGGACGTAAATGAAACACCATTCGCAAGGGTGAGCACAGACATTGGCAGAACACTTAGGCGATTGTATCCTGTACCACCAACCGTATACCAAAATATAAAATTCTGCATTAAGCCAGGTGAGACTGGAGCGGCTTATTATTTCTGTTGTGCTGCTGAGTGGGAACAAATGGTGGAGGAAAACAGTTTAAATAACCCCGTGACACGAGACATATTTAGAGCAGCAGTAATGACAGGAGCTCCAAATGGAGTAAAACAAGCAATGGAGAATAACCCAGATATCCCAGTGGCAAGTAACGAGGTATGGGAAAGACATTTAGTGCATGTTAACATCCACTGACTGTCTGTGGTGTGGCCTGCAAGGGAACAATTTGTTTCTGAACCATCTGGAAATTTCACTATCACTCCCTCGGGTGAACATAAAATGCTGGCTCCTAATTTAATTAATAAATCTCTGCCTAAAAGGGGGATGGGAGCATTGCAAGAGTACAGGAACGAGTGCGACAATGTCTGATTGGCGATCTTCACTCTCAACAGTTTGGTCATCGGCCATTTTTCTACCCCACCAGAGAACCCTATTACTCCCACTGTGCGATTTGTCAGATCGCTATTGTCAATTGTGCCCTTTGTTACAGTAGAGTATGTGGCCCCGGTATCTACCAGAGCCTTTAGTGGTGTATCGGTTACCACTATTTCCATGAGAGGTTCAGCCATTCCTCTCACGGTGGTTCTCTGTGGGCCCCTTCAACATTCCTCCGCCCCACCCTCCGGGCCCCATGTTGGGTGCACAGGCACCTGTAGGTTGGAAGGTGACGGGAAGTGTTGCCCCGGGTTGTATGGGGTTTGTGGTCCCCTGCCAAGACCACCGGCGCCACCTCTTCGGGGACCCCATCCCCCCGCAGGTGGACCGTTATATTGGCCTTGAGTCTGTGACTCGTTTTGTGGACAATTTCTTGCCCAATGTCCATTTTCGCCGCACACGAAACACTGCGTCCCACTCTGCCCCCCTCTCCCTTGCCCTCCCTGTCTACGTCCATTTCCTCTCCAGGGGGATCCCTGCCTACGGTTTGTTCCTTGGGCATAATGTGGGTTGCTATATGGATGGTGGTGTGTCGGTCCTCTAAAAGGAGAACCACTGTAAGGGGGTCCTTGATATGGGTCTATGGGTTGGGGTGCATTGGGAGTATGTTGTGGCATTTGCTTGGCCTTTTTGGTTGTCCCTTCACTTTTGGCTTTTTCTAATTGCAATTTTAACAACTGGGTTTTAACTCTTTCTAGTTCCTCTTCCTCTTTATTGGCTCTTTCCACTGCTCTGTCTGTGTGG
>NW_026634477.1:0-50703 GCF_024868665.1 Triplophysa rosa
CTCTCTCTCTCTCTCTCTCTCTCTCTCTCTCTCTCGCTCGCTCTCTGTTCTTATTTAACAACTTGAACACACATTCTTTGTAAACATTGAACAGGTTCTGTGTCATATTATGTTGAACAGGTGCATGTCATGTTATAATGTTTACACAGTGCTGTATGGAAATTTCACCTGAGCCGTCATCCCTTTAACACAATAATCAGTCAGCAGGGTATTATGGGTACTCAGGTTGTAAAACACACCAGTGAGAATACCATATGTACACTCAATTCAATGACTACATCAGATTGGTGTTTGAGTTGATGTTTATATTGAATTGTGTTTCACGTCCTGTAGCCTGGCTGTACGGAGACCCTCGGCATGTGCTGTACCCCCGGAACTCCACCGGAACGTTCTGTGGGATGGGTCTCAACAGGTGACAGATCTGCATCTGACTTTATATTCTTCATGTTTCTACAGTGGATTGATGCTCATTCTGTCTGTCTGTGTGTGTGTGTGTCAGAGATAAGCCCAATGTGATGTACTTTGACATCATCAAGTGTGTGACGGGGACTAACATCATGGCTGCCGCTCTGCAGGGTCTCCAGTGTCCCACCACACAGGTGTGTTTACATCTAGAGGTTCAGAAGAGATCTCGATAATGTCTCAAAGTGGGCTCAGATCTTGTATTCTTACAACGTTGAGACCATCTGAGCAGTAAAACTGTGTGTGTTTGTTGTGTTGTAGATCTGTGTGAAGTCGTGTCCCTCTGATTTCTGGGCTCTATCTCCGGCCGCCTATCTGCCCGGAGCAAGTCCAGCCAATTTCTTTAGACAAGAGTACTGCGTGCCCTCATTTCAGCTGAAGGACACAAAACTTGTAAGTTTGGGTCTCTGAAGAAATATCAAAACCATCAGTACATGTCAGTGAATTTCTCTTGTTTCTCCACAGACAGCTATGGATATTATAAACCGAGAGTTGTGTCCATATTTCAACATGCCTACATCATCTGGTGAGTGACTCCATCCGCTGTGATCCTCTGGGGTCACGCTCGTGACTGAACACTTATATATCTTATATCTTATCTTATATAGTTTTTCTTTGATTTCAGTTTTTTAGGGAATTTGATGATTTTACGTAATATTTTGGCAACAATTATGATCTGTTTTTCCATTCGTATAATATTATACTGTAATACTAGTCCTATTCCCATTCCTTTCCATCCATTATACATTTTCACCAAGATTCTTACCATTCCAATACAATCCATCAGACATAACGTTTTCCTGTTTCCAATGGCAGTTATTTTTGACAGAGGACCACAAGTACAACAATGTTTTCGGACTGTTTAGATTTTTGTGAATCATGCGTGTGGTTTTGTGTGTTTATATAGCCAGTGCTAAAATAAAATTAGAGAGAGCTTTCCTGTAACTCAGTGGTGGCGCTAGCAATGTCAAGGTCATGGGTTGGATCCCAGGGGATTGCATATAATCAGAAACAAATGTATAGTACAATGCAATGTACAGTAAGTGGCTTTGGATAAAAGCGTCTGCCAAATGCGTAAATGTAAATGTAAGAGTACAAGAGGATTAAATATTGTTTAGTTTCATAAAACGTTATTGGCATGATTGTTCATATAGAATCTCTCTCTCTAGTGTTGGGCAGGTGTTTGCCGAGTTTCGCAGGAGATGCTTATAATCCCAGTAACATTCCCTCAAACTTCAGTATTCAAGGGATGAATGCAAACCAGTCGGTGTCAGCCATCTTGAATGCAACGGGGTAAACACACACACAACACACAACACACACACACACACACTGTCCTCCTTTGCAGATTCAATGTCACACATTTACCTACATTTGTTTAGTGACCTAGAAATACTGCAGAATCCTCCATGTTTCTTCTGTTACACTTCAGTCAGTCTCCTCATCATCTCTTCAGTCACACTGATGAACAACGCTTTCATTTCCATTTATTTTGTGACGCAGATAATCACAATTTTTGCACAACAAATCGTGTGGAGTTATTAATCGCTCCTTCAGACCAACACAGAAGTGCTGTTTTCTTCAAATCATAAATCTCACAAACACACGCGCGCACACGCACACACACACAGCACTCACACACACACACACACACACACGCACGCACACACACACGCACACACACACATGCGCACACACTCACACACAGAGACACTCACACACAGCACGCACACACACGCGCACACACATGCGCACACACTCACACACAGACACGCACACACAGAGACACTCACACACAGCACGCACACACACGCGCACACACTCACACACAGACACTCACACACACAGAGACACTCACACACACAGAGACACACACACACGCGCACACACACAGACACACACACACACACACACACACAGAGACACTCACTCACACAGAGACAATCACACACACAGAGACACACGCGCACACACACAGACACACACACACACACACAGAGACACTCACACACACACACACGCACACACACACACACACACACAGACACGCGCAGACACACGCACGCACGCACACACACACACACACAGACACTCACACATCAGTACGTGTGTTATATTGACGTGTGTGTGTCTCTTCTGTTGACAGTGCTGGAGGGGCGTCACAGTGAGTCAGAGAGTGTCTGTGTGTAAGAGTAGAAATCTGTCTGTCTGTCTGTCTGCTGGTGTCACATCACCCATCTCTCTCTCTCTCGTTGTATAAGTGTCTCTCTGCAGATCGCAGTAGTTTGTTAGCAGGGGTCTGTGTGTTTTTGTTGGTAGTTTTTAAAAACATGTTTGTTTGTAGAGCTTGAACAGGTGGAAATCATCTGCACTCGCTGCAGGACAGACGCTCGTGTGTCTGATGTGTCTGATGTGTTTGTTTTTTATTCTTCCTATATACGTACATCTCTTCTGTTGTGATCACAGAGATCTGGTGAACGGGTTTAATGCCAAAGACGTGGGTTTGCGGATCTTTGAGGACTTTGCCAAATCATGGCAGTGGATCGTAGCGTGAGTTGTGTTCTTGAATTCTTTCACGTCGCCCTCCAGTGGTGTTTGATTCACACATCCGAAAAACACTAGCTGTACAAAACGAACCGTTTTTGTCCTGTCTGCCAATGACGGAATAAATACCGTGTGACAACATAAACTTCCTCTCACAAAAACATCGTGATCGTGTCAGAACATTTGTGGTGTACATACCTGACAGAATACATCAGAAGTGTTTTGTCACAACTTTAGAATCAAGTTTCAGAATTAAGACAAATATGATGTAAAAGATGTTAAAAGCTGAGATCAGATCATTTGCGGCGTTCTGGTGTTTTTTCATTTTGCAATGAGGGTTTAACTGACCAGTAACATTTCATGTAGCCATTTGTTTGCTTTCATCTGGACCTCAGAAAATGTTCATTTTGAACCCAGTTTGGGCCATTCGTGTTTTCAAGCGTTGGTTAATATTTGACATTCTGGATTTATCAAAACAAATCTTAAATTGTTTTACAGTTTGTGTCAAATGTCTTACGTCGTTGGGTTTTTTTCAGGGGTCTGGTCATTGCGATGGTGGTGAGCGTTTTCTTCCTCTTGTTGTTACGCTTCACAGCGCCCGTCCTGGTGTGGATTCTCATCGTTGGGGTCTTGGCTGTCGGTGCTTTCGGTGAGTTTTTCCAAAGCATTATTAATGTGACCTGTCAATCACACTCTGAGTCTGAGATATGCTTGATCATCTTGAATGTGAACTGGATTCAACTTGTGTCCTGCTGGTTTTCGGTTCTCTCTCTGTCAGGTATCTGGTACTGTTATAATGAATACATGTCTCTGGCTAACTCCAGTCTGACCTTCAATAATGTGGGCGTCACCACTAATGTTGATGTCTATCTGCAGGTGCGAGACACCTGGTTGGCCTTCTGTGAGTGACATCACTTCATCGCTTCGTTCTTGTCATTTTTGCCTCTTCGAAGTGTATAAAGTCTTTCACTTCCTCTCTCTGTAGTGATTATTCTGTGCGTCGTCGAGGCGATTCTGCTGTTGGCATTGATCTTTTTGAGAACACGTATTTTCATAGCCATCGCACTCATTCAGGAGACCAGCAAGTAATCCCCCCCACACACACACAAAACATGTGAACACACACAAACTGAACATAGAATAAGAGAAATTTGTGTGCGTGTGTGTGTGTTTTCTCAGAGCTTTAGGTCACATGATGTCAACACTTTTCTATCCCGTCATCACATTTGTGCTGCTGTTGGTGTGTGTGTCATACTGGGGCATCACGGCACTGTATCCTTCCTGGCACTGTGTGTTATGTACAGTTGTGTGTGTGTGTGTGAAGTGTGTTCTTTGACTCGGCGTGTGCGCAGATATCTGGCGACGTCCGGCGGGCCGGTGTATAAGGTGGTCGCACTGAACGCCTCGCAGGGAGATTGTAGCACCATACGTGCCAATGACACCTGTGACCCGGAGGTGAGAAACACACACACGCGATCATGAGTTATGTCTCATTAACGTATCATGATAATGTACGCTTTTTTCTCTCCAGACGTTTAACAGCACCCAGTACCCGGCGTGCCCGTCTGCCCGCTGCATCTTCATCAACTATAACACGGAGGGGCTCTTTCAGAGGAATCTCTTTAACCTGCAGCTCTATAACGCTTTTGCTTTCCTCTGGTGCGTGAATTTTGTCATCGCTTTGGGTCACTGTACGCTGGCCGGGGCTTTCGCCTCCTATTACTGGGCCTTCAGCAAACCTGCAGATATCCCAACGTTCCCTCTGGTGCAGTCTTTCATGAGAGCGCTGCGGTAAGAACGGCCAGCACAACCTGACAGCAGTTCAGCCGTGTTTATTGTTGCATGACACGATGCCTACTTTTTGAACAGGATCCAATATTTGTGTTAGAAAGTTGATAGTTGATTGATAAGTAAGGGATAATCGATCCGAATGTTATCACAGACTAAACCCCATACGAGTACATCAGACAGGAAATATTGAGTTGGAAAAGCTTTTCCCATCTGCTTTAAGCCAAGTCACAGGCATCAAACAAGACGGACTCGCAATCTGGTTTAATCATTTGTCAGTATCATCTCATGTTATTCATTTATATGTAAGGTCGGGACCAGGATGACTCTGGGGATAACAGACCTTGGAATTTTATGACCGGCCAATCAGAATCAAGTATTCCAAAGTGCCGTGTGATCAAATATTATAATATGTCACTTTACCGAGTTTAAATACAAACACTGTTTTATGTCATATTTGAGTCGGCGTTAGAACGGTTTACAATAAATTTGTGAAGGAAAAATTGTTTCGCAAAATAATCATAAACTCAAATCTTTCAGAAAAGCGGATGTTTCACCATTTAGTATAATCTTGATGTTTTTCTTAAAATAAACACACGGACACCATGCATCCAGTATGAAGGCATCGTGATTGTTTAAGGCTTTATCTGTGGTTCGTTGTTCATGTTGGAAACCTGTCATCTTCTCATCAGATATCACGTGGGTTCGCTGGCGTTCGGCGCTTTGATTCTCACGCTGGTGCAAATCGTCAGAATCATTCTGGAGTATCTGGACCACAAGTTGAAATGTAAGAGATCAGAAGAGCAGTCAAAAAACATCACGACACAAATGAACCTGTTCAGTAATAATAACCGTGTGTGCGTGTGTGTGTGTAGCCACTCAGAACCCGTGTGCACGCTTCATCATGTGTTGTCTGAAATGCTGTTTCTGGTGTCTGGAGAAATTCATCAAGTTCATCAACAGAAACGCTTACATCATGGTACACAATCCTTCTGTCTGTCTGGATGAAACACAATGAGAGCATCTGCTCAACGAATTCCTCTTTTCTGCTTTCTAGATCGCCATATACGGGAAAAACTTCTGTGTTTCAGCGAAAAACGCTTTCTGTCTGCTCATGAGGAATATTGTGAGGTGAGCTTCTCTCGTTCTCCAGAAATCATTTCTGCGCACACATCTAAGAGAGGAAGCTCTCCACCCTAAAGAACCCTGTTTGTGTTTCCTCACATGTGTCTCTGGTACCTTCAGGGTGGTGGTGTTGGATAAAGTGACGGATCTTCTCCTGTTTTTTGGGAAACTGCTGGTTGTCGGGGGAGTTGGTGAGATTGTTGTGACATCATCACACATGTTGTTTAGTGATGTGCATGCGTGCGGGAGGTCTCGGTGAGATCTGTCTCGTGTCTCCTCAGGTGTGCTGGCCTTCTTCTTCTTCTCCGGCAGGATTCAGTCTCCAGGAACAGTGTTTGAAACGGCGGCTCTCAACTACTACTGGATGCCCATCATAGTGAGACACCTTCATATTCATGACAAACATTCATTCTGACGGTTTCGGTGTGCTGTCTATTGCTGGTTTTACTTGTGTCATAAGGTCTATATATTATAAAGTTTAATAGAATTTGACAGAATGTTCAGCATCAACAGCTGTGTGATAGTAATACAATTCAGTGAATGTAATATTTGCATTATGATTTTAATCGGTCTTATCTTTCTTAGACGTATAATATAAACACAGACTGCTGGATTGTAAAGTGACAGTTCCCCCGTAAAATGACAATTCTGTCATCGTTTACTCACCTCCAGTTGTTCCAAATCTGTATACATTTATTTGTTCTGATGAACACAGAGAAAGATATTTGGAAGAATGCTTATAACCAGACAGATTTTGCCCCCCATTGACTCCCATAGTAGGAAAAATTACAATGTTAGTCAGAAGTGCCCCAGAAATGTTTGCTGTCCTACATTCTTCAAAATGTCTTCCGTGTTCAACAGAACAAAAAAAGTGATAGTTATTTTTCCTACTATGGGAGTCAGTGGGGGGCAAAATCTGTCTGGTTATAAGCATTCTTCCAAATATCTTTCTCTGTGTTCATCAGAACAAATAAATGTATACAGATTTGGAACAACTGGAGGTGAGTAAACGATGACAGAATTTTCATTTTTGGGTGAAGTATGCCTTTAATACAGCAAAAATCCCCCCACATTTTGGATTACCAACAACACTTCAACACATTTCACTCCCATATATTGAAGCATAAAGTATATATTATTCAACTGATACGTGTACTATATATATAATGTATGCTTATTTTTATATACATTTATACATAATCAGTATTTATACACAGTTGTGGTGATTTATTTTTAAAACAGTAAAAAATACATAAAAATATTAAAATAAAATTTGAATACCGTTAAAATAATGTCTCACGCAAAATACAACAAAACTACAAAATACTTTCTGACTTGATTCATTTTGATTTTGTCATTAATTTTGACCTTTGTGAGATTCACATAAATTGTGAATTTTGTCTCCTTATTAATTATTGATGTGTTATTGATGAATTTCCATTTCATTTTTTTAAGATTTTGGAAAGACATTTTATTGCGTGTGAAGATCATTTATTGTCACGTGTGTTCTGACAGACGGTGATATTCGGTGCATATCTCATTGCTCATGGATTCTTCAGTGTGTATAATATGGGTGTGGACACACTGTTCCTGTGTTTCTGTAAGTCTCACACACACACACACAGTCGTGTCTGATCTGTTTGTTCATCACTGACTGTTTGATGTGTTTGTGTTTGTGTTCGTGCAGTGGAGGATCTGGAGAGGAACGATGGGAGTGCAGAGAAACCTTACTACATGTCCAAGAATCTGATGAAAATATTAAACAAGAAGAACAAACAACCCAAGACAGGCTGATGATGATGAAGGTCTCAGCCCTTCATACCTTCAAGCACGGTCACTTTTAAACCCAATCCCTGAAGATCCACGTAAATACTTTTAAAAATCTTGTGATTCTAGTTTCTGTTTTTAACGTCTGAGTCAAACTAACAGCCCAACAGACACAAACTAATGCCTTAATCCACAAAGATGAAGAATCACGTTTTGCTTTATTTGAGATGCTGTTTAAGAAAACTTTTAGTGCATTTGGGTGTGAGCCAAAACCATTTATTTATAGGTAACATTATTACATTTTTTATTTGACTAAAATAGACACAGATAAAAGTACTTTGCAGGTTTAACTGATGTGATGTTTTGTGCAGAATAATATCATGTTCTTCCAAAACGTTTTATAGACACTTTTTCAGTTTGAAATATTAAACCATTGACGTTTTCTATAGGTCTGAAAGTCCATATGTTTGAAGATCCAAAGAAAGATATTTTTGGAATGTTTGTTGTTTTTATGGTTGCAGACAGTAGTTTTTCAGATGTAAACATTGTTTTGTATGTTTGTTACTGTGTGATTTAGTGTAAAATGAGCAGAGATTATTTATTCAGAAATATTCAAGTTTAATAAAACTGTGGCACATGAACTCTGGTGCTCGTGTTGTGATGTTGTTACAGGTGTTTTGTGTTCTCAAAGCCTAATACTACAAGCACTACAGACTTACATTTAGTCAACAAATAAATTCAGCCCTGTTCTTTTCACAATGAACTCGCAACATCTCCGACAAACCATCCGTCCTAACTGATGCAAGGTTTGACAAATGATTTCTGACACTTCAGAAACTGCAGGATTGTTAATGGAGAGCTTTTATTTTCTTGCTCAAAAATCATTTTTTTTTATTAAACAAATTTAGTACCCCATATATGGGAACGGGATTAAATGAGAAACGTCTTCACTTTACGGCCTAGAACATGTTAAATGGAACCTTAAATTAATGAAAATTTACTAATCTAGCAGTTTACTCTAAAGTGTATTTTCATAACTGGAAAAAGTTTGATTGAAAATCTTGCATTGATTTCTTGAGCATCACTGAATGTTTGTATCTTTTATAATAGTATTTGAGTGTCTGGATTTGTCATCAGTATATAAAAAGATGAATCTCAACATCTTCCAGTCACTGCTGGACATGAGATATTGAAGATTGTGAAGGATCTGGATGATTTTTCTGAAGACCAGTGGACAGTTTAATGGTTCAGATTAAACAAGAATCTGTCACAAAACATTGATTGTTCAGGTAACATCATACCGTATTAAGTCTTGTTCAGGCTGGACCACATTTTCAACCTTCATTTCAAAATTGATCATCTTCAACATTTTCCAGATTGCACAATATGTATGTAAACGTTTGACCAGCAGTTTACCACTGGTAAAAGTATGCGCTTTATAATTTAATTTGAAGAGTTTAAAGTTGAAGGCTATTAGTTTTTAAGCATACTTGTAAGAATGTAAGAGAAAATTAATGTTTTACGGTTTAGTAAATTCCAGCTAAACAGCACAGAAAAATTTACTTTAGATTAAAAAGACTTTACAACTTGAGATCACATGACCGCTGTGCTTCTTCCTAAAGCAGAATATTTCCTTCTCAGGTCACAGAAACTTTTAAATGAAATGAGCATTCAAACATTTCCTCTAGTTAAAATGTGGTTCATTCTGTGTGAATGTGATTTGGCTCGTGTCCCCACCACGTCAATAAAATCATCTCAAAAATGTTGTTTTTCAGTTTTATGGCACACACGAATGCCGTGTCTATAACTGTGACCACAACCATGTGATTCAAAACAATAAATCACACACCCACACCGTTTTAAATGTTCCACTCCCACTTTAATTTCATCCCCATTTGCACAATAATTAGGATCTATCTTAAGACTTTAATAGCAAAAAAGACTTTCTTTACAAACATATATGCTTTAACCAGTGATATGCAAAAAGAAAAGAAGTCACCCAAAACGGTGAGGTCAAACCTATGACCTGCGCTGACGTCAAACTTGGCGTAATCACATACTCATCTCTTATTGGCTCGCTTTCAAAAAGAGGATTAAACAGCCAATCGTGTGCGGCGGAAAATGTTCTTTCACGGGATGCGAAACATACATTAAACCAACAGCAGCACAAACCATCACCTCTCAGCTGTCAATCAACTTCATTTACAACATCTAAACACACGCGCACGAGGACGCACGTTTATAACATTATCCGTTACATTGTTCACTAGATGTTGACATGAAGCCAAAATGACCAGTTTTATAAATTTTACAAATTCACTCGATTTACCATCGAGTTTAATCTTCCAGTACATGAAAATAAATGGCATTTACTCAACAGCTACACAATCAAACATTTTCTACACTCTTCCTCTTTCATTTAGTCTGTAAATCATGTTTAGTTAAGATTTGTGTAACTTGCGAGTCGATTAAGAACAGTTTACTGTTAGCTGTGTGTGTGTGTGTGTGTGTGTANTGTGTGTGTGTGTGTGTGTGTGTGTGTGTGTGTGTGTGTGTGTGTGTGTGTGTGTGTGTGTGTGTGTGTGTTTACACAACAAACATCACACATTAGATTCTGTTGTGAAAACATGACACTACAATCGGGTTAGTCCACTCAAACTAACCCACAAAACGCTTCTCATGGGAAGAACCCAATCAGAATAACACCACAAATATCAGATCAACTCTTGACGGGTGAATGAAAACCATCACATATAAAGAGAATCAAGCCATTGACGTTTTATGCATCGCAACATTATTCTTTACACATGATAAAATCTAACTCATCACAACTCAAAAGTCAATAAAATATGACTAAAATGTAAAAGATTTTGCCCATACGACAGCAGTGAGAATAACGTCACAATGCAATGATGTCCTGAATAAAATGTCTCGTCTTCAGATTTTTCAGGTGAAATAAGAGTGGGCCCTGTTCTCGGCGGGACTGAACGGGAATGAATGAGTACATGACTCACAGTATTAGAGATTTAATCATCCTGACAGAATGTGTTTTAGACGGCACAGTGCTACGGCCTGAACATAAAACAACAAACAAACAACCAACGCAACCGTTTCTTCACAACTCCACAGAAACTCCTCTGTCCCGACTGCAGAAAACACAATTCTGTCTGTGCACGCTCTTATGTCCCAATTTCTTTGCCATGAGAAATCTCACACACACAACTACGAGTTTTCCAAATAATGAATTCTGTTATTATTTACTCATCATGTTGTTTCAAACCCCACTGCCGTTATTTCATCTCCCAAAACATGACAGTCAAGATCGAAATAAAAAGGTCGGCATGCACCCGTGCGCTGTATTCCAAATATCCTCAGATCATAATAAAGGTTTTTATTTCAATTTAAAATAACATGCACATCATGATATTCCAACATGTTCAAAAATCATTTCTTTTGAATATTAACACAATGTGATTTTGGAGGGGGAGGACGATCAATGACTAGTCGTCTATAATCACACAGCTTTGAAAAACAGCACACGAGTCACGTCAACTGTCCGTCACACATTTAAAGCCATGTGATCTCTCCTCTAAACGACTGTCGTGTTCCACAGAAACAGAGTCTTGTGGGTCTGAAACGACACGAGGACGAGGGAATGATTTCTTTGATGAGCTGTTCTTTTAATAAACTCTCCAGACGTGGCGTTCATGAATACTGTCTCTGTTCTTCAACACTGATACCAGCGGACGAGTGTGTGTGTGTGTGTGTGTGTGTGTGTGTGTGTGTGTGTGTGTGTGTGTGTGTGTGTGTGTGTGTGTGTGTGTGTGTGCGCAGTGAGACAGACAGAGAAGATGAAGAATTTTCCTCCGCAGAAAAACAGACTTTAATCTCTGCGTCAATCATAGATGGCGTGTGTCCATCGCTTCAGCCCATCACACGCTCAACATCCAGAAGAAGAAGAAGATCGCGAGGAAGAGGAAGAGCGAGTCTTGCCAGTTGTTGCCGTTGTTGGGGTTTCCGTTGTTGGGGTTTCCGTTGCCGTGGTGATCGGCTGCATAGTGAGGATCTGCGCAGACGGCCGAAACATCATCGTTAGAATCATCGAGAAATAATACATCAACATCAGAACATCAGATAAGAATTACACTTGAGCTTTGTGACGGAATGACATGTTCAACAAAACACATTTCAAACCAAGAAAAGAAAACAATATATTTAAAAGCGATTTGGCAGACACTTATTTTTATAGCAATGTGTGTTTCTGTGGGATTCAAACCCTTGACCCTGGAGTTGCAAGCACCACACGTGACTTCGAGACGTGAACATGAATTATATCAAAAAAGGTTTTGATCAAACCTTGAGTCTAGGCCACAGCTGAATCTGTGCCATGCACGTTTGAGTTCGGATGAAAAATAAAGCTCAAATCTGCATTCTCAAATTCAAGCCCCAGTGACATCACTCCATCGGAACGTGACATTCCAAAATAAACACGTCCGGCTAAAATAAACACGAGGACTGACCTGCTCTGTGAAAATGATCGTTGGTATTAAAGACTGTGGTGAAGAAACCGAATGGAAAAGCACCGATTCCAAAAGACATGTGAAAGCCTGTGTCGCCGAAACCTTGAAATGGCTACACACACACACACGCACACACACACACACGCACACACACACACACACACGCACACGCGCACACATTATTACATGCAGCAGCTGCACATTCTTAATGACACAAAGAGTTTGTGTGAGAAGAAGCCGCTGACCCCTCGACTCTCTGCTTCTGTTCTCTGACCCTGAGGTCGAGGAGGCGTTTTCAATCTGTAACACACACACACACATTCGTAACGTACACAAAAGCAACTAAAAACTCACAATCATTAAGCAGTTGAACGGAGATGATGATGTTTGGATGAGTTTGGGTACCTGGGGTCTTCCTGACTGGTGCTGCCACGACCGTACAGCGGAATCACTTTATCCCGACTGATTCCTGCTTTACACACGGGACACTGCTGCCGACTGGGCCGCGTCTCCAGCCACTGAACACACACACAACACACACAATTATCATCATGTAAAACACTGCCGTTTCTTTAAGATGTTTGTGCTGTGATATCACAAATAGTGAGATGTTATCGGTGGAAACTGACCTGATGAAGACACGGCCAACTGCATGAGAGAGAGAAAGAGATATAATATAAATACAAAATATAAAAATATCGTTGCTGACTTTCCAAAACCACGAATCTCCAAATTCGCTATTTTTCAGGAAATAGAAAAAACACTTCGCTTTTTAAATGATTCAACACTGTGTTGTCGAATTTGACAAGCACTTTTTATACCATGGTCTGTTTGAATACTGGATTCTGATTGGCTGGAAGGTGTGCATTAAGTAAGGGATAATCCACAGCTAGCCGTGCGTTAAAGGGTTTTAATGGCTAGATATTTGTAAAAGCCAGTGACAAACATTAAGGGTGACTAATAATAATGATTTATGACCAAAAAATACAAATCACAAAATATGGAGATACGAGGTTTCACAAGGACAGCAGCGATATAATGAAAATACAACAAACATAGCTTTAGGACCTCAAAACAAACATGCAGTATAACAATAAACAAATCAAGAAGACTACAATAGTGAATAGAAAGTATACGTTAATATTCCCATGATTATGGTGGCCAAAACATTCACAAGAACAATATTATCGCAATATTTATCCAAATTTCTTTTTTAAAAGCAATTATGAGTAATGCCTAGGGATGCACCGATTCCATTTTTTAAAGACCGGGTACTGATATTTTTTTTCTGGTACTCGCCGATACCTATAACCGATGCCTGTATAATAATGCACGAAAATAACGAACTATTCCTGCGAGTAATAAAGAGCAAGGAACGCGATTCAGCACGTTTGGTCTGAACACAACATAGTGTACATTGTAGTCTGGGAGTGAGATTAGCTGCACAGATCACACTAGGTGACAATTAATAACGCGTTAAGATGATGAATTATAATGAAAATCTTCACTCATTTTGGCACCCCTAGCATTTGCCTACTCCGCCTATGCCCAGGGCCGGCCCTGCATGAAACACATACCAGATCACAAAACGTCTCGGTTACTATCGTAACCTCTGTTCCCTGAGAAGCGGTCTCTCAACATTGCGGAAGCTCCACATATGGGA
This sequence comes from Triplophysa rosa, assembly GCF_024868665.1. Lineage (NCBI taxonomy): Eukaryota > Metazoa > Chordata > Actinopteri > Cypriniformes > Nemacheilidae > Triplophysa > Triplophysa rosa. The sequence continues at coordinate 13,870 of NW_026634477.1, forward strand.
ACTCTTCCCTTTTCCACTTTCCTGTAGTCTTATTGGATAACGCCAGTAAGAAACTGGCCAATTGTCGCAAGACATGCAACAGTATGCAAATACTGATGAACCCCTGGCAGTATAAATACCGTGCATAGCGACAATACCTCAGAATCTACGAGAAAACACCTGCATGGCTGATGAGCGTCGAACACGGCGGACTATGCAATGTCTCGTTCCCGCTTCTCAGGGAACCGAGGTTACGACAGTAACCGAGACGTTCCCTTTCGAGAGCGGTCTCTCAACATTGCGGAAGCTCCGCATATGGGAACGATATACAATCCCGCCGTGAGAGTAGCAAGATCAGCCCGACCAACTGGGTTAAAACACACCAAGCACGGGGTCATGCACACCGATTCAACCAACCGCGAAGTCGCACTGAGCGCTCACAGCTGGTTGGCTGAGACAGACCAATGAACTGCCAGTTCGGGCTCATGCATATCCAAGTCAAAGAAATGAGCGGGCTGCGCTATGACAGGGCAGACACCACAACAGTAAGAGCCAGCACGGTATCCCGGGGTGACATAACAGTGAACATAAAACATGTCAAAAGGCTTGTCGCCATTTTGAATGACGCCCATGTGAAAGAATAATCACAACATGTGCTGACACGGCATACCGCCATTACAATGGGGGCCTACTCACGTGTGAAAATTAAGCACAGGGTCTGCTCGTGTACGAGAAACGGCTCATAGTGAGAGAACCAGATGAATTGCACAGCATATATACAAAGCAAAACCTAAGGGAGGGTCTGCTCATTGTGTGAGAAACGGCCAAAATATGCTTTGTTATATAGCAAGCCGCTGCATTGGGGACTGCTCATGTAAGTGTGCACACTGTGGCGTGGTCTCCACTAAGTTAGTGGAGAAAAACTATCTGCAGATAGCTTGCGCGGTACGCCTCTAGCCCTCAGCGCGAAGTCAGTCTCCGCCCTTAGATCCTTCTCGGTGTCCGCCTCCAGGCTGCCGCTATCCAGCGACTGCAGGATCTTAGCCTGGAAAACCAGCAGCACCGCCATCGAGTGCAGAGCGGAAGTCGCTTCCCCAGCAGAGGCGTAAGCTTTGGCGGCGAAGTGAGCAGGCCTTGTCTCGCACCCCACGAACTAGAGGAAGGGCACAGATGATGGCCTGTGTAGGAGCGTGAACCCGCGCCGACTGAGGGGCAGACCATGAATTTACCACGTGCTCGTGGACATCGATGGGTAGCATAAATAGACGGAACACCAGCTCTATGAAGAGAGCTCCAGTTGAGGTGGAGCTCCTCAACGGCCTTCTCGAGGAACCTCATGAACTCCTCGTGGAGGTCGGCGATCCCGCACCGACTCCGCCCAGTCTTTGTCCGAGATGTACATGGAGTCATCGTCCACGACGCCGAAGGAAACAGCGTACACGACAACGAAGGGGGCTGGGGAATGAGGCGACGGCAGAGGACGGCGGTCCCAGGCCGGGTCGTCGCCGCTACCTCGTGGAATGGGTGGGCCCACCAGCGGCTCGCTGGCGGCAGTGAGCCTCGACCCGAAGAGTCCATGAGCGATGTTTCTGTGAATCCTCAAGACACGCTCCGGCGTTCGGCACAGTGCGCGCAATCGGGCTCACAGAAGGCAGCCTCAGCATGAGCCAGGCCCAGGCAGGCAATGCCGTGCTCGTGGGTATCCGGCACAAAGACGACAGAAAGCAGCCATCGGATGCGGTGAAGAAGTCTCCAGTTGCGTCTTCAATGATGGCAGCATGAAAGAGAAGATTCTGAGGTATTGAGGTATACGTATGCACGGTATTTATACTGCCAGGGGTTCGTCAGTATTTGCACACTGTTGCATGTCTTGCGACAATTGGCCAGTTTTTTACTGCCGTTATCCAATAAGACTTCAGGAAAGTTCCCATATGCGGAGCACCCGCAATGTTGAGAGACCGCTCTCGAAAGGGAACCAGTTTTTAAGAACAGTCACAAACTTTTCAAAACAATCACAGTTGTTTCGTTACAGTTGTCGTAAAACCATAGAGGCCGAAAATCAACTATAGTATCGCTACAACAAACCGCGGTATTTGTAGTAAAACTGTGGTGAAACAATCTACCTAGAAACACGATTAATGCACGTTTACAAACGAGCATATGATACACTTACTGTTACTACAGTAAATGAATAATGGCGTTTTATTTCCACCCATAATGAAACATCCACGTGCTCCTGATGCACTAATAAAGTTCATACTAGTGTGCAAATATGTCTGTTGTGGTGTCGGTGCAGTTTGGCTCTATGAACAGCGGTTACTATGGTGATCTGGGTGGGTTAGCATGACGATAACACGAGACCCACCCCTATCCAACATGTCAATCTGTCGATCATTCTCTCTCTCTCTCGTGTTTATGTTTATAGCTGCAGCGTTAACGCCGGTTGTTTTGAGGGGCAAGTGTGGTTACCATGGTAAATGCTACGTCAAACGGTCATTGACATGTCGTGCTCGGGGTGTTATGACAGGACTGTAATGTTATGTTATATCGCGATATGAGTATAGACGAGTGATCGATCGTACCAGAAAAGATGTCCGCACAGGCTGATGACGGCGTCGCGCGCTGTGTCCAGGCAGATATTACACTCGAAAGTGGCGCGATCTCTGTCCCGCTCGCTCTCCGCGCTTCCCCCAGGCTCTGCGCCGCCTCCGCCGCCCGGGACTCCCGCTCCTCTGGCGGGCGCGCCGTCACTCGAGCTCCGGTGCTGCTCTGCGGCCTCCATCCTCTCGCGCTCTCTCTCTCTGCTCTTCGCTGCTGCGTCTCGCCGTGACGCCACGCTACCCCGTGACCGCTGCTACTTCCGGTGGTGTCAGCAGGAGGGGCGGGGCCAGAGCGTGTGGGGTTGTTTAGTAAACAACTCGATGCCGTGGGCGCTTCTCAGTAATTTCTTATTTATGCGTTTCGTTTCCTTCCGTCTATCTACACAAAGTTCATTCTCTCATCAGTATCATTAACACTACAAATAATAAACACTAAAAATAAAGTGAAACATATTTAAAACCCTTTCACGAGGCATAGGAACTGAGCGAATGTTTATGAATCAAGTAAAACTTGATTCATCCTCTCAAGCTACAGTAGATCTCACGGACAAGCAGAAAATGCTGAAATAAGACATTATTGACAGACAGATGAGTGCTGCCCTCTGCTGGTTAAAATAACACATGTGTTAAATGACTTTAAAGTCCGAGTGAAATTAAAAATGACGATGATTTTTTCATGAAATATTGCAGCGTTTATAGTAAATAGCTTATCTATGTGGGTCATTTTCTTCTTAAAATCCATGTACCCTCATAATCTTCAGTTAAAATCTGAAAATGCACGTCTGCACTGAAATGACGATACATCTGAAATGACGTCAATTAGACAGGTTGGCTGTAGCATCCGTTAACTCCTCCCCTTCAACTGTCAGTCTGTCTCACTTAGGATTTTCCTGTCTGATTCCATGGTGACTTTAAGTTAATTTAAATTAAAATGAAATTAGTCATTGCATTGTGTTTTGAAAATGCAAGTTCTGCTAATTACTAATATGCTGCCTAATTTGTTCTATATAGAAAAACTGGAAACAATAAAAACAATCTTCTAAATGTTTATTAACTAGATGATCTGCTATATGTGATAATAAAGCTACACATGAATATTATATTTATATCAAACACATTTTTATGTTAATTTAGACATTTTAGATGGAACCGCTTTAACCCTCAAATGTTTGTTAAATCCATGTTATTTCAACTTCTGTATATTAAAATAGTCTCTGACTTGATTTTAATCAACACCAATAATTGTGTCGCTATACCTTCTTGTCAACATTTATAGTAAAACTCTGGTTTGTTTAAACCGTCTAAACACATGAATACAGCACATTTCAGACGGTTAGCTGTTTTAATGATGAAACTAACATTTATTCATGTTTAAAAGCAAATTTAACTGCAGTGTGAAAGCACACATGACACAAACACATCTTACAATGGCTTACAATGAGTTTTAATTAATAACTAAATGATTTCTTAACCAATATAAATATTGATTATACGTACAGTACCTGCATAAAAAACTTGGACGTGTTCAAATTTTGGCATACAAAAAACATAACAGATATCAAAATGACATACATAAAGGTTTTGGTTGCTTTGTTCACATCGGTTGGATTTCAGTTTCATTATAAATGGCTTTTGGGTCGTCCTATGATAAACACACTGCTTTTCCTCATTTAGGTAAATGTATGTCCGGCTCAGTTATCATTCATTAACTGTCATTGGCACAAGCGTAAATGTCCTCTTTATAGTTTTTATGATATCCATCATTTCCCAGAATCCTTTGGGTCAGATTTACTCTCCTCCTTTTGGCTCCAGGAGACACTTTTGGGTTAGGAATACTGTTCCTTTAAACACACACACATAAGATGAGCTCCTGACATCATATTCTTTGGTAAACATTGCATTACGTTCATGTGTATAAATGTATATAGATCCGAAATAAATCCAGTTTGTAAAATCACAGGTGGATCAGAGTTGCAAATGAAATCCGTTTCCATGGTGACCAGGAGATTTCGCTCATGATTCTATGGAATGACAGAGATTCGCTCCTCAGAACTGTCTGGGCTCTTCTGCTCTGAGCTGTCGGGGAGGAGAACCGCACTGCTGATGATGTCATCAAAACGCTCCACGACACACTGAGCAGTGAGACGCGACTCTGGATCATGATCCCAACACTCCTCGATAGTAGAACTCAAGAAACCAGCACCCTAGAGAGAGAGAGCGATTACACATATTATACTGTACATATATAACTGATATTTGAAAAGTTTATCTGCAAATACAGATAACTCCGTTTTTACAAAATTTCAAAAACAGTTTTATTGTATCATCATGTTTTTATTGTGCTTTATTGTGTTAGTTAGCTGTATTATTTTCAGTTATTATTACTTAATCAAAACAACCCATCTGCAGTTTGATTGATATTACTTGGAATGTGCAATAAAAACACGATTTTTGAACATTTGCAAATGAACTCTTGGTACATTATTGCTTTAATGTAAATGTTGCCTTCTTTTTGTAAACCTGTGTTTAGATAGTATTTTTTCTGTATCTCTATACTATTTCACTTTATTTAATTTTGCATTACATACATCAAATCACTGTTTTTTTAAAGCTGGCCAACTGCAAATGTATATTTTTTGTCATGCTAGTAAAGCACACTTACATTGACGTTATGTGTGTTATGATATACACGTCTCAGAATACACTGTGATTGGTTTAGATTTATACTGAGGTTTAGTTGGTACCGTGTGGCTGTTCCAGGTGGCCGGTATCTCTGGTCTCAGTCGATCTCTGATCACATGATCCTTCATGCTGTCCACACACGGATGTTCACCGAACGTCCCAAACGGAGGTTTATATTCTCTCACGTCTGCAGAAAAACATAGACACCCGTTACACACACACACACACACACACACACACAAAGAAATGACACAATCTGATTGACAGCTGTGTGTGCAAAGGGGGCGGGGACAGCAGAGCTGGAGTGGAGGGAGGCATTATGAGAAGTGTTTAAGAAAACAGGAAGTGCAGGTGCACAGACAGGAAGTGGGCTATGTGACTGCGAGTTCACAGCGCTGATATTTTTGTTGTGAAGCAAATATTTCCTCTCTGTGTCCGCTGAAAGCTCTGTGAATCTCTTAACTGTAAAACACTTTCAGGTGCTAAGCAAAGTGCAATATTCCACGTGTTTTCAACTGAATAGCACACTCACACATTAGTGCGCACTAGGAAGTAATCTGTCATTCTAAAACACTGAAATACAATGTACACCTTGAATGACCTGTAAGTCACTTTGGATAAAAGCATCTGGCAACAAATGTAAATGAAACAAACCATTGGTCTGATGATTTGATTGACATGTATTCATTTACCTCCAATCCCGCTGCACCTGGACATGATCTCCCACAGAATGAGAGCCATGGAATAAACATCCGCCTGTTTGAAGGACTCGATGTTCTCCAGGTCCATTCTGGACTCCAGCACCTCAGGAGCCATATATCGAGCTGTGCCGACCTGAGCGAAGAAAAGGCATTTCACCCGACGGAACATGGTACAGTCCACACGTAACACCAGCATCTCTAGATCTCACCTGTCCGCTGTTGGCCAGTTCTTCAGGAGACATGGAGTTATCCAATCGCAGACTGAGTCCAAAGTCACACAGGCAGCAGGTGAGATCCGTCCTCACCAGAACGTTCGAGCTCTTTAGGTCTCTGTGCACGATGGGCACTTTGGGTCTCCGGCACGCCGTCTGGTCGCTGTGCAGATGTGCCACGCCCCTCGCCAGTGACGCACCCAATCGGCAAAGCTCCTCCCAGCTCACGACGTGGCGGGACAGGAAGTCCTGCAGGTTCCCTCGCTCGTGATAGGCTGTTATCAGCCAATACTGTCGTTCCGCCTTCCGTTCCTCGGCGGTCAGAAAGTGCAAAATGTTCTCGTGCCGAAGATCCGTGTCTGAGAAAATCTCCCGTTCTGTTTTCCACGAGGCATATTCTTCGCAAGGAAAGATCTTCACGGCGACGGTTTGGAAGGGTTCTCCGCTGATGTTCTGCTTGAGTTTGGCTCTGTAGACCTCAGAGAAACGGCCTTTCCCCACGGTGACGACCAGCTGGATGGGCAACAGCTCCGTGTTGTGATTCAGACTGTTGTCGTCGCTGATGATGGCGGTGTAGGTCTCGATGTCCGTCCCTGTTGTCTTGCGCTTGATGGCTTTGAGATGACGGGAGACGTGGTAGCAGTAGAAGAAGGAGACCATCACGAGAGCACAGATCACGAGAGGAACCAGAATGAGCAATAACATCGGCTCAATGCCGTTCTTCTCTTCCTCTGCTGAAACAACTGAGAAATATATCACAGAAGAATCCCATTACAGACTCATTTGTGTCCGTTTCTAAATGCGTCTCCCGAGAAATGAAGAAGCGATAAATGTTTGTTCACACACACACACACGCACACACACACACACGCACGCACACACACACACACACACACACACACACAGACAGTGTGTTTGGTGTGTCTCTCACCGGGGTCAGTGAAGATCATTTTAGCGTTGCAGTCTTCAGTGTTACAGGAGCAGATGTAGAAGTCTTCAGAAGTCTTCACTGGTCTCATCAGACAGATGCTGCTGTTATAATCCAGTAAATGCTGACCGTGAAACTGGACCTCTGGATCATAACACACAGTCTCCACAACACTCACCCCATTCATTCTCCTCCTGAAACACAACATGTGAGCATTCTGAGCACAGACCCACGAGAGAGGACCGCACGATATCTGACATCCCTCCATCTCAGCTCTGATATCTCTCTAGAAGACACGAGACATGATCAACACACATGACATCTTCTAGCAGACGCCATCAACTCAACAAAGGGCCACGGCGTACTGTGACTTGTCCTAGCTTGCAATAGTACACTTTTATAAAACAGATAAACAAACAGAAGAGAAATAAGTGTTAGTATTAATGGGTCATATTAATCAAATACTGGCAGAGCTTGAAATCGCTGACGCTGGGTAAAAATTCCTACCAAATGCATTGAAATGGTTGTTTTTAAATATTTAGCCAGAAATATTGTGGCACATCAATTGAGAGTAAACAACGAAAGGAGCTGAAATGAGAGAGAAATGACAGTTAACGTCTGAGAGTAACGGAGCGTAAACTTGTGTGTTTGTGTAAACTCAGAGACGTCCCGGTGAGGAACTGGAATTATTTCCCACAGGACTTCCTCAAACACAGACTGAATCACTGAAAAGTAATGAGACATTTCCTGTTCGCCCGTAAGAAAGACACATCTCAAATAAACTCAAAAAAAGAAGGGAAAAACAGTTCTGCTTCTTATCCCAAAGATTCGCTTATTGTAGTTGAGTCGCACACAGCCTCTTTCAGATCGCAAATGTGCTTTCTGAAGACCGCGGTTCTCTCAAACTGCTCAAAATTTGCCAAGAAACTCAAAAGATCGAATCTGTGCTTGGAACATGAATCTCTTGAGCACTGGAAGAGCAACCGGTGAGAAACAGATCGTACCATGAGCCGGCGCACACCTCACGTGGACTCTCGCACACGGCTGAGATGGTACAGGAGGGTTCACAGATTCCCGTGTCGTTGCATGTTGTAGATTCAATGTCACAGAATCGACAAAGCTGCGGGAGTTGGTAAGGCCTTTTCTCGATACGTGCTACCACAACACAAACAGACAGAGAAAGAAAGAAAGACAGAAAGACAGATGTTTTCATACTGTATTTGATCGATTATTTTACTCTCTCACACACACACTCACGTGTTGTTTGGTTGTCGAGGAGCACACGATCGTTACACGCGTGACCTGTACATGCACACAGACGGAGGTCACGACCTGCTGTGAATGTGGATGTCAACAAACAGCCGGAGGAGCTAAAGTCCTCTAACATCACTCCATGCAGCGGCCGCGTGGGGTCGTGACACATGGTTTCTATAGTAACAACTCCATCGTCCCTCCACCTGAAAGAGTCAGACGGTGTGAATACAGCTCATGCTCATGCTGGCTAAAAACATTCTTCCGCATGATGTCATACCAGACCCCAGCGCAGACGTCCTCTGGATTGGGACAGATCTTTGACACGTTACAGTTTGACGTGCAGTTCTGTCTACTGCAGCTGCCTGCCCGAGGGTCACATGACCTACAAACACTGTGTGGATTGGCTGTATGGAGCACAAGTGATGCACCTGTGAGACATCAGACCTGGATTACACCTTCAAGCTCTCCGACACAACACATCGAATGTATCTGTTCCATTAGTCAATAAATTACATCTTTACACTATTACACAAATAACAATGATGCATTTTTTTTGTTCTTTACATTATATACTGTTAAAAAAGCATGTATGCAGAAGTTCTTCAAGTATGCAGAAACTTCAGTCACTGTGTGAGTGTCATTTTATAAAATAACAGAATAATAAAACAAGTGCCATTATTATTACTTAAGAGATAAAAGCATTTGATTTCATTTAATATCATTTAATTAAATAACATTCACACTCGGAATGGTATTTTGGACCAGCAGATGTTTAAAAGTCAATGAAACAAGTTGAAAGTTAAAGAGGACGTTCAGCTTTGTGTATGAATCCGTAGAAGCGTGAAGAAATGTGTTTGTAACTCTCTCAGAAGCCTCAAACAAACGTTTGGCTTGAGATTGTGTGTTAGTACAAACAGATGTTTGACAGCGTTATTAAGAACATGATGAACAGCCGCAGGAGAAAGTGTCTGAACACACAGACTGTGATGCAGTATGACGTAAGAGTCTGAACATCTGACAACAACTGAGCAATACGAAAAAATCATCAACAGCAGTAAACATGAAGATTAGTGGACAGATTTATGAGATATAACAGGATTATATTAGGAAAAACTCAACACTGCCTGCAGCTCACGTGCTTGAAGTGATGTGACAAAATTTTTGTCCAAATACAAACCTTTTTTATTTTATTTTTATTATAACATCTTGATAACCTGAATATGAATGTGACATTCTCAATTTACAAAAACTAACATATTAAACAAAGATAATTTTTTTAATTAAATTGAAATAAAAAAGGTGAAGAGAAAAAATCCTACTTATTACATTACATGAAAGATCTCTTTATATTTTCTTTAAAAAAAAATATATATATTTTTAAATCATTTTAAGTGATTTATCCAAATACAAACCTACTTCTGAAGTGCATGTTCATTTGACCTCGCATAAAAAAACATTGTAGTATACTTGAGTATTCACTATAGTAAACTTTAGTAGTAGAATTCCTTGATACTATAGTGTTTTTGAAACTAACCACAGTAAATAACAAAGTCAATATTTACTCCAGTTTATCATTTCGCTAGACGGTAATACATAAACAGACGTTACTGCGCATGCGCACTTTTGTGACCCCTACATTAACTTACGGTACACATTCACAAACAATATAGTGCCTGTACATTATTTATGAAAGCAATCAAAAGAAACCGAGAAGAACCGTTATTTGACTTAACAAGTCTATCCATTTTGAATTTAGACTGCGATACCGAGCTCAACCGCTAGATGTCAATGTACCACACGGTTTCTTTTAATGAGTCAAACCTACAGGATTGTTTATTTAATAAAATGAACATCCAACAAAATTCAACAAATCGCATATTTAATACTATTATTATCCAGTAAAATAAGAATACAACTTAATATCAACATAATTTAGATAAAATATAAATAGTAATATTTATAAAACGGTCAGTTCTGGTCCTTGATTCTGATTGGATGAGCGGAGTTCTAAGCCGTTATAAAATACCCCAGTAACCACTGCTTCTTGGGGCTCATTGCTTTATTATACCGGGGGTCGGGTGCGCGCGCGTCCCATGAAACCATCCATAGTTAATAATCCAGAATTCTACGGTATACATATAACAAACTGTAGTCATCACATTTTACAATTCACTATAGGCCTATTAAAGTTTAGTTAAAAATCGTAGATACTAGACCTTAAATTGAGTTTTTTTACTATAGTAAATATCAAAGTATACTACACACTGCAAAAAATGACTTTCTTACTTAGTCTTTTTTTCTTGTTTTCCAGTAAATATGTCTATAAATTCTTGAATCAAGAAGCATTTTCTTGATGAGCAAAATGACCTAAGAAAATAAGTCTTGTTTTTAGTAAAAAATATGAATATTCAGTGAATTTGTGCTTAAAACAAGCAAAAAAATATGCCAATGGTGTAAAAAAATAATCTTGAATTAAGGTTGACCTTTTTCTTAGTCACTCAATTCAAGATTATTTTTCTTACCCCATTGGCAGATTTTTGTTGCTTGTTTTAAGCACAAATTCACTGAAATGTCATATTTTTTTACTAAAAACAAGACTTATTTTCTTAGGTCAGTTTGCTCATCAAGAAAATGCTTCTTGATTCAAGAATGTTTAGACATTTTTACCGGAAAATAAGAAAAAGAGAATTAGTAAGAAAGTCATTTTTTGCGGTGCAGTGTTGTCATGTGGAATGCACATGTAAGTGACGCAAACACGAGAGCGGAAATATCCGCATGTTGTTGATGTCAACATGTGTCGAACATTAAATTGATCTGCGTTCAGTATTAATAACCTTCAGTATTAATAACCAAAACAAAACAACAACATGTACTCAAAAGTATACAGTGTATCTACAGTCGCAGTGAACCGCGCGCGCCCGTTATTACCCTGCGTTAACGCGCTGGTGATTATAATGAGACGCGCCGCGTCGCTTTAACGTTTTATCTCGAGCGGAACTCACCGGACGCGAGAAAACATCCGAGAAGAAGCGATCCGAACCCCATGACACATCTGATCCGAGTCCCATCAGTCTGATCTAAATCCTCGTGCTTATAAGAGTGCTTCGGATCGACAGACAGACGACACGACATGAGTCAGAGTGAGACAGGAACTCTTCAGACAGAAGGAAGCGTGTCTGTTCCTGCTTATGCTGTCTGTTACAACACGAGCTGCTGTCTATCTAGACAACATCTCTAAACTTATTGAGCTGCATGTACAACAGCATATTTAAGTCACTAGCTAGTGAGCTACCTACTCACACACATTATTGAGCATCTTAAATGAGCGAGCTTACTACCTGGACAGCATTAGTGAGTGCAAACCTGACGAGCTGCATGTTTTGACATCTTAAAGCCCAATGAGCTGACTAAATAGACAGCGTTTTTTCTATCTAGTGTGCCTAAAAATAAGGTCTTTTAACATCTTAAAAAGTGATATTTAGTTGAGGGTGTTGTGGAACGATCATACTATTGAGCATCTAAAACTGAATAAACATTAAAGAAATGACACTGCGTGGAAGTGGCTGACGAAGAAATAACATGATCCCCTAAATTAATCCACACAAACATCTGCAGTTTATCTGCACCTCACCAAGTGCCAATAAATAAATACATGTTGCTTGTCATCTTGAATAAAGTTTTTTGTTTTATGTATCTTTACTGAACATGACAAAGACAGTGAAGGTTTCATGCAGGGACCTAAAGATTTTAGTGACAGAGATTTAAAGAAACATGTGCGATACGCCAGGAATTGTTTGCGTAAGACTACGATGTGTTTCTCAAGAGAGAGAGAGAGAGGGAGAGAGAGAGGTGGTGAAGTATGTTGGCATGTGTCATTTCACAGACAGGAGACGGCATCTAGACTGATGCGTGATGCGGTTCGCCTAGACGGCGTCTTCCAACTGGAAATGATTCAGATTCAAAGGAAAAGAAGTTCCACAAACCCAACAAAATCATAACAACATCCAAAACGGACAAGCAAATTGCTTTACTTTATGAACTTAACTGAAGTCAAATGTAATGTAAGCTCTGTCACATCATGTGGAGCAGCAGCAGGTCTTATAACTGCAAAAGTGAGACACTTTACAATAATGTTGTATAGTTAACTACATTAGTCAACATAACCTAATAATGAACATGAAAAGTTGAAAATTCTGTCAGCATTTACTCATCCTCAGATTGTTCTAAACCTGTATAAATGTCTTTGTTCTGCTGAACACAAAGGAAGATATTTGGAAGAATGTCAGTAACCAATCACACACACACGGGTATGTAGACACGGCAGATGCAGTGAACGTCTGTGAGAGCACACGATTAGCAGCGGTACCACAGGAAGACGAGAAAAACCTACAGACACACAATCACACTTCTATAAATATAAGATTCTAATATAATCATTACACAAACATCACAGCTCTCGTCTCAGATATTTCTCCTGAGAAAAGAGTCAAAAATGTCACAAATGCGTCTGTCATTAGAGTTTGAGAAGAGATGTCAACAATGTGTCAAACTGAGCTCAGATCTGCAATCAAAAGTCAATATTAGTGAAGATCTCGATAAACATTTCTCATCACATTTACTCAAATTCAGATTATTTGACATCTACAATCTACATTCATACACACATACATACTCTTCATGTGCTTCAACAATTACACTCTCTTTTTCTTTCTCAGAAACGTCTGAGACACAAATAAAAGTTTTCGAACAGGTGCTGAGTTAAGCATCTTCATTATAAGCAGCAGTGTCGTGTGTGTCCTGCAGGTGGCGCAGTGAGATTCATCTGTACACTGTTGATCTGTTGAGATCTCTTATCAGACAGCATGTTTTATTAGGACGCTGACAAAAGTGAGATATTTTCAATCTCTGCTGTCTGTCAGCGAGTGAGAGACACACCTGAGAGAGAGAGACTGCCCTGTCAAGTCCTGACACGACAAAAGAACAACCAGCACAACACAACAAAACACTGACAGAGTTTGGTTAAAAAAATGAGTTTCCGCCAAAATCATTATTGCATCAGGTCCGTATTGAAAAGTCACCTTTTAATTTTACGCAAATTGCGATATCCGCCGTGATATTCTGTCACGTTTTCTCCCTTTTTTCCAAACCGTAATATACGCCAGTCTCACTTCTCTGCAGAATGCGACATATCCGCTCAACCAATCACAGCACAGCATTCCACGCACTGTAAACAGTAATGGCGGCGCTCTGAATACGGTCGGCTCCTAGTTTCCCTGATCTTCTTTGTACTTTGTGTTCAACAAATAAAAAATGAATCATTTTGACGGCATTGACGAACCTGCGGTGGGATAGAAACGTAAGCCATCGAAATCTAATTAGATTAAGAAGAACCGTTGAATTCATTTTAGGAGCGATGACTGATTGAATGTGTGTTTAGTCCAGTGCCTGTATGTAAGATTAGAGTTCAGAGGCTGTCATATGTGGATCAACTCACTTTGTTGTGTATTTCAACAGTTTCAATATGAAAAATAACTTTTATAGATTTATTGCATTTTGAAAAAACATTGTTATGGATTTATTGCATTTTGGGGGAAAATTATCCGTTTTTCTCTTCATATACTTATATACTTTTATTTTATTTTTATCTTAATCTTATATTTATCTTAATATTTGTGCAGAATGTTTATATTGAATTTTCCCGTGCTTTGGCAATGTAAAAAAATTGTATCATGCCAATAAAGCTCAAAAAGAGTCTCAATGTTTGCTTCATAAATTTACAGCCTTTTTTGCAAACAGAGAAAGATAGGATTCATAAAACAGTGTGTGTAAAATGACGTGTTAGTATTTACAATGTAATTGTTTGTGGAGATAAATGTGATTATTTACTTTCTTAATATAACATGGGGCTTTACTTTTTTATAATCTGGGGTTTTTTGTCTCTGTCCTTTTTTATTAATTTACATGAACACAATTTAATCTATGTTAATATTATTTTTGTCATTATTTCTATGGTTACTTCAGACATTATTCCTACTTATACAGCCACTGTTTTATTTGAAAGATTGTCTCTCAAATACACTAGATAAAACTTTGTGTGTGAGCTCACCTCAGCTTCTCTCCACATCCGTCCTTTTTGTGTATGTTTAGTTTGATTCAGTCTCGTCTTCTGTCCGCCGTCAGCAAACTTACATAGTAGAGGTTCAGCTGGAGCTACAGACAGAAACACAAGGACAGCAGAACTCAGAGCGTTGATGTGTGTGTGATGTACACAAAGTATTATCCAATCACCACGTGTCTAAATGCACCAGCAGCACAAAAAGAATCCAAACATTACTGTAACAGCATCCTCTGAGCTGTCAGGTGCTTTTGTTTGGTGATGACAAAAGAAAGGCTGTCAACTATTCTTACAAAACGTTTTGACATTTCTTCTCAGGTTTAGCGAGAGATGGCACCTGGAACACCTGCTGGGGTTTTGAAATATTTTCCACTGAAATGTTGTATAACGGCTTCGCACTTCTCCGTGGATTCAATTCTGAAGGAACGCACACACATTCACGTCCATAACTGGTACAGAAAACACAACACATGTTTGGATTGTCAATAGAGCAGCTGTTGTCGTTTAGTACCTGGCGAAGCCCACCCCTCTGCTCGTGTCGAGCACAATGTTATTTGTATAATGAAAGACCTTGATATGCTGTGAGGATGAGGAGATGATGAAGATGATGATCTGTCTTACCTTTGCCATCGGTCCCTGCACACCTGAGGCCTTCAGAGAGGACACTCAACATCTACAAACACAGAGACACGTCATCATGCGATGTCAATCCTGCATCCATCTGCAGTGTTTTCAAAACAATAAACATGCCTGAGAAAATGTGTTTAAAAAGCATCCCTGACAGGGACTATAAAAACGTAAACTATACAAATAAACTTAGAAATGTCGCCTTAGCAATCAAGTGAAATACGTTCAAGGTGAGGCATTAAAATTACTGACTGAAAATAAATAAAAACTAAACAGAAATATATAGCAATATAAATAAATCAAGATATAATAAAAACAAAAAGGAATAAAAAATAAACGCATAACATTTATGCATTTGGCAGACGCTTTTATCCAAAGCAAGTTAGATCAAAATATACTATATATTAGTATCTGAGTATGTGCATCGAGCATGTGCTGGGATCGAACCCATGACCTTGACGTTGCTAGCGCCACGCTCTAACCACTCAGCTACAGGAAAGCATACAAAAAATAAATAAATGCAACGAAATATTTAAAACTAAATATATATAAATTTATAAATAAAATACATTTTTTAATAAAATTTAAATACGAGTAAAACTGCAATGAAAGAAAAACTAAAATAACTCTGATCTTGAGACACCTGTGTACAAGAGAACAAATCCTGTGTGAACACAAACATTAATTTTGTTTAAAAAAATAAAACTGTAAATATTCACAAGCCTCACAGTTTTTGTCAAATCCAGTGACTAGTTGTTCTTCATTTGGTGTTGTATCTATTGCTCTTCTACTCTAGAGAAGCTCCATTATTGGATATTTTCAGCTATGATGGAGATGGAGAGGTGAGTCCATACCTTGCCGTGGCCGCAGGACGGATAGTAGCAGGTGTAATGAGAGAACCGCTCCTGCTGTCTTTCCCATGAAATCCCGATGATAGACAGATGTCAGTGTCTGTGACGGACAGAAGTTCAGAGACGCTCCGCTGAGATACTTCCACACTGAGATAATCCAGAACAGAATGAGAAAGACACACAGCTGACTGTTTCTTCATTCTCAGAAGAGAAGGATGGAAGAGTGAGAGAAGAAGAGGGAGAGAAAGATGAGGAGTGTGTGTGTGTAAGTGTGTGTTCGTGATCCGTGTGTTTCCTACTCCATGCGAGCTCTCACCCTTACAAACAGAGTGGAGGAGGGACTTTTGAAAGGGAGAGAGAAAGAGAGAGAGAGACGGATAATCTGTCGAGAGATTTAATCCCTCTTCTGGTCATAATTAACTGCAGGATTTGTTTTATACTAGGGCTGTGCGATATTAAAGAATAATGCGATATGCGATACGATATTTCTTTTTCTATCTGCATCAACCTAAAGCTTATAGACTATAGACCACTTCGCAAGACGCAAACACTGGTCCAGAAGCACTTCCGGTTTCAGTTTTTTTATCTCACATATATAATTGAAACTTAAAGATATTTGTTTAACATTTTGATTCGGTTAAAATGTTCTGTTAGTTGCAAAATCCTTTTAACTGTGTATCAAAAACCGGATCAGAAATGATAGAAAAACAGCACAAATCGCTTTCTTAATAAACTCATGAAATGTGTGATGTGTTCAGCAGAGCTCAGCGATAAAAGCCTGTCTTGTGTTATTGATTTTAATTGTATAAAAAAATATGTCAGTAATTCTGTGAGGGACAAGAGACAATCAGTCATTACACAGAGAGGGAGAATCAGTATCCATGGAAAAGAAAGATAATTGTAACGAAAAGGCAGGCGAGGCAGCGGATCCACGCGCAGTAAAGATTTTATTAAACAAAGTACACCGTAATCAAAGAAACAAGGAACTAAAATAATCCACAGGGAACACGACTAAACATTCAACCACTCACAAAAGACCAGAACACACTGGGGTTTAAATACACGGAGAACTAAGAACGTAACAAGAAACACCTGCGAGAAATAATTAACAAGAACCATGAACAAAGAACTACAAAATAAAACAGGAAAAGTAAATTCAATACAAACTAAAAGTCCAAACTAACAGTGGAAACGCAAACTGAATCGTGACGTTTTGTCTTTGGGCCAACTTGGGTACATCAGAATATTGATTAATGTACACTGTCACTTTTAAAATAAATAAATAAATATACTGTATAAAGAAAGAATTTAAAAGATGAAACAAACAAGACAGGGGTTACCAAACTTAAAATAACAGTGCCGGTGACTCGAGACCCCCACTATCCTCGGCTCCTCGAATGCGCACATGCACCTATTCTACCCAAACGCGCATAATGACAACACAAAAGAGCACAGTCTTAACATAATATTATTTTATCATTTATTCATTACTTTACTTGTTGTTATACATAAACTATGAATATTACTACAGATGGTCGAATTTCATCAAACTGATTCGAGTGCTGATGGATGCGCCTCTTTTGGTACCTGAGGACGATGGCCCTCTGACTGCGGCGCTTCTGCGCCCTCCTCCGCTGGCCTCCCTGCGGTGTCTTTGGTCGATATTAATCAACGTTTCATTTCGACAAATAAGAATATCCTAAACTTAAAGCCTGAAAGTTTTATGTGGTGCTGTAAATGGACTTGCTGCGCCTAATTTAATGAGGTTGCTAATGGCGTTAATGTGACGTAATCACCTCAGGGGTCATGATCGAGGACA
Organism: Triplophysa rosa; assembly: GCF_024868665.1. NCBI lineage: Eukaryota > Metazoa > Chordata > Actinopteri > Cypriniformes > Nemacheilidae > Triplophysa > Triplophysa rosa. Next base: position 31,638 of record NW_026634477.1, read on the forward strand.
CTTTGTATCTGCCTGGTTTCACTTTTAACTTAACTACTTTTTATATTTTGTTACACTCATTGATTACATACGCTATTTTTAATAATGATTCTGGAAATCATCTTGCGACCCTCGCGGACCCCTACTTTGGGAAACCCTGGTCTACTATTCAGCATCTCTTTTCAGCTGACCCAGAAACACCTCAGCAGATCAACAGGTAACAAAAGGACATCTAACTGAAACAGAGCCAACTGGACTGTAGGATTTCACATCTGGAATGATCAGACCTATAAATCGGACTGGAAGTTGTTTGTGCACACAAGCAATTCAATTAAAAGTGATAGTTCGCCCAAAAATGAAAATTCTGTCATCATTTACTTGTCATTTCAAACCTTATTGACTTTCTTTCTGCCGCCAAACACAAAAGAAGATATTTCCAACTTATACGCCTATAACGTTATAATATTTCAACATTGTTGTTTATTAATCGCACTACATTATTGCATTGATCTTTCATGATGCTGAAAATGGAATTTTAGCAGATGTAGTAGATCTCTCAGATCAACAAAAACGTAAGAAACGACACTGCCATTTAAAGACAACACAGGCTCTGCCAAGTGAAAGTTAGTGTTATTTTAAACTTGACCAATGTTTCACTGGAGAACCCACGAATAAACTTTCAGAAAAACTACTTTCACTCTCTCTTCTAATGCTGGTCTGAGATAACCAGGAACTATCGTCATGTTTTCTTGTGTCCTCTAGAGAAGACACAGAGAGAGAGAGAGAGAGAGAGAGAGAGAGAGAGAGACTCACCCTCTCTGAGAGGATGAAATGCTGCCGAGAGACGGAGGCGGTTGTCACGGTTACCTGAGGTGGGAGTGCGCTGAACCATCTGGCGACAGAGAGAGAGAGAGACAGAGAGAGACAGACAGAGAGAGAGAGAGAGAGAGAGAGAGAGAGAGAGACAGGAGAGAGTAGACAGAGAGGATGTCCGAGTGAGGAGTAGGATGAGAGAGAGAGAGAGAGAGAGAGAGAGGAGAGAAGAGAGAGAGAGAGAGAGAGAGAGAGAGAGAGAGAGAGAGAGAGAGAGAGAGAGAGAGAGAGGAGAGAGAGAGAGGAGAGAAGAGAGAGAGAGAGGAGGAGGAGAGAGGAGGAGGAGGAGGAGGAGAGACAGAGAGAGAGAGAGAGGAGAGAGGAGAGAGAGGAGGAGGAGAGAGGAAGGAGAGAGAGTGGGAGAGAGAGAGGAGAGAGAGAGAGAGAGAGAGAGAGAGAGAGAGAGAATATGTTGCTTTATAAGTGTCATGACATGACCCTGAACCCTCAGATTCCCTTAAAGTCAATTTAGGAAAACATGCAGTTTTGCACATCATGTCTAACTCTGACATGTTGAATGACAGGTCTGAATGAAACTGTCACGAGTCAAAGTCTCTCTCTCTCTTCGCACTTTCGTTTTAAGGGTGTAAAAAGTAATTATCACCAAACTTCCTCCCCAAATCTAATTAAAAAGGCAAAAGCCCAGCAGATATCAGTGTTGTTATTAATAATCCTGAGACAGCAGCTGCTAAGAATGACAAACCCAAAACCCTCTTATGACCCTCTTATGAAAGTGTTCATCATCTCTCAGTGTTATCTTCTATGATCAATAATTACATATCTATTTCTGCATTTTTAATTGTCTGCCATTATTTGAGCAGCTGATTTAAGCAGGCATGTTAATGATCCACTTCTAATTAAACTCATTAAATTCATAGCTTGTGTGACCCGTTAAATGGACGCTGCCGAAAGCTCAATGTGTTAAAACACAGAATTGCTTATCTGAGTAAATCCAACACAAACACAGCAGGTGAACCTTCAGATCTACTGAACATAATTCATAGAGAACCAATAAGGCAACAAAATGACTAAACCCAAATTTACCATGGTACATTTCTGCCAAACACAGGTAACTTGTTATTATTAGCCACCACCATGTTCTGCATTCTGAACTGAGTACAAGACTTCTTTAACAAGATAATAATTACAAAAGCAATCTGAAATATAACCAATTAACAAGAACTGTTCTGACCCAAACATCATCATAACCATTGAACATTTCTTCCCGAAAAATGTTTGTAACGCATTTGTTACGTTTGACCTACGGGGATCTCTCTCTCTCTCTCTCTCTCTTTTCAGGTAACACTGCATTAGAAGGAGAGAGCGCATAATTATATTTGATGTTTTATAAACACATCCAAGTGTTTTTGCTGAAACAGCTCTATATGTGTTTAAAGCTGTAATGTGACGTTTTTTATCTGCACAGCTACGAAGCCATCAAGTTTTATTTGTCTACTATCAGTATTTGTTACACAGCAGTAAACTTCACAGATTTAAGACGGGCGGACAATAAAGAAAGCTTATTTCTTTAAAACAGACATATGGCATCAAGATAACTAACGGATGTACTCACAGATGCAAGACAACATCCGATTTGGTGCAGGATAACCACTTAACATTAAACAAACACAACCATGACACAGAAAAAACGAACAAGTACGTGTTTAATTGAGATCTCCTGTTAAAAACAAACATCTTCACTACTTTTCAATTTCCACGGTTTCATACTATAAAGACATTTATTTAGATTGATCAAACACATGACTCGTGTCTAGCGCTTATAAAGACATCAATCATGAAAAGTGCAGATTCAGCATTGATGGAACCAGAAGTTCAAAGCCCACGGATATCAAACACATCCATTTATGAGAAGGACCAATACAAAGAAACAAGACGATAAAGGCTCGTAGTAAATGTGTGAGAGAGCTGAAGAGTGTTGATGTTTGACATGCAGCCTAAAAAAGACCTAAAAGTACATGGTGGGTGGAAAAAGATGAGATGGGAGGAAAGAATATATTAGCAAAATTATGTTTGCTGCAAGACAACCAGCCTAGGTTGAACGGGCATCCTATTTCTGAATCTCAACAACATTGTTGATAAAACTTTTTAATATCTTTTTAATATTAATAAAAATACCAATTTAATATACCTTTTTTATAATTTGTTTTTCATTTTGTCTCTATATTGAGATGATGTAAAGCACATTGGTCAACATGCGTTGTTTTAACGGTGCTATAATAAAAGTAAGATTTGACATTCGTAAGTGTAATAATATATTTTTTACATTAAATAAACTTTTTTTATATGATTGTTTTATATCCTTAAGAATACATTTAAAACAAACTGAATAAATAAAATGAATCTTGCCACAGTAACAAAATCAGATTTTCACCAAAAAGCTGCCATTAGTATTTTTATTGTGTTTGAACTAATATGTTGTTATACTCTGTGTGAGTCTCAAACACAGAGAGTGTTAATGTTCACTGAAACACCAGCAGATGGAGACGGTACATCACACATTCTGTCAGAGTTCATTTCTCTGATGATGTTCCAGAGAAAATGACCAGCTGTGAGATATATGAGAATATTCAATGAAATATCTTAATAACAACAGCACACATCAAGCTTGTTGAAGCTGAACCTCATTCTGTGTTAAACTGCACGGGTTGCATGGCTATACATTTATTACCACGATGAAAAAAACACTTTAGACCATTATTTTCTGGGACCTGGGAAAGTTTATGTTGGTGTAACTCTTGGTTATTTTAGTTTAATAAACTTTGAAAACGTTCCTGTTCTTTGTAATCAAATAAAATATTGACCTATAAATTATTTGAAAAACTTTACCCAAGGAAAAATTTTAATGTTGCCTCAAAAATAAACTGAAGTCAGTTTAAAGCAGTAAAATAATATATAGTATATATATTATATAATATAATATAGCAGTATAATAATAAAAACAAAAATAAAATAAAAAATAATTAATATATAGCAACATTGAAAATAAAACAACAAATGACAAAAAGACAAATTTTAACTAAAATTAACACAAAAATGAAAAATCTCAAAATAAAAGCTACTTTAAAATATGAATAAAACTAAAATCAAAAGTAATAACTCTAACTCACACCAGCACAGCCATGATAATGACAAAGAAAAGTAGTTATCATTTCTCTCAGGTGTCAGATGTGTTCATGTTAGAGGGAGAGATTTGGGTGAATTCAGTTTGTTTGACAGGATTATTGTTCTAGGACGAACAAAAGATGTTGATCCAAGAACACATGCTGCTATTTCGGGCAAAATCGTGATCACCTTTCTTCGTCTGATGTGAAGTCAATTTTGTAACACAATTATCAAAATCATTTAAGACATTTTTACATCAATTCAAAACTAAAATAATAAGTTGTACAGTAGCCAAAATACATTCACTTACATATTCAATTCTATTATGCTTGCAAATTCAGCAGTACATTTTCAGAAACTACATCATCACATATGACCAGCTGGGTCTGAAAACAATGTATTTGTTAAAGCATGAACACAGTTGAATCTGTTTTGAGATCCTCAGTCCTCCAGCAGCATGCAGTCAGCTCTGTTTGAATAAAGTGAAGCTCTCACACCTCAGCTCAACAGCTTGTGGAGTTGGAGGCGATTTTCTTTAAGGGATTTCTAACAAGCCTCGGTGCGAACGAGGATAATTTGATCGAATGCAGACTTCTTCCAGAGCCAATTAAACAGAATGAGTAAGACTTCACACAATGCCACAACACAAAAAAAACAAAACGCTCCAACACAAGAACGACAGAAACGCACGCCTCTGTAATCATTCCAATGACAAAAGCTCCTAAATTAAACGTGTTCGGTGCTGGGACGCTGCTAACTGACAATGCTTAAGATTCATCCGGAAACATCAGATCAGAGCAAAGAGTCTGTTAGTAAACACAGAGAACTCATGTTGAGTGTACTGCTTCATAAGCAGGGGTCCAGAGCTCACGGGGGGGCTTTAAACTTTCAAAGGAGGCCTCGAGATGACTTAAAATATTTTAAATAAGACAAAAAAACAAACAAACATTTTTTTGTGTTTGGCTATCATTTAATATTTTGATCTCCTTGTCTGTCTGTCTGTCTGTCTATCTATGTATCTATCCGTCTATTTTTTCTGCCTGTCTATCTGTGTATCTATCTGTATATCTGTTTATTTTTCTACCGTCTGTCTGTATCTGTCTGTCTGTCTGTCTGTATGTCTCTTTCTGCTGGCTGACTGTCTGTCTGTATGTCTATCTTTCTGCTGTCTGTCTATATGTCTATCTTTCTGCTGTCTGTCTATGTGTCTATCTTTCTGTTGACTGTCTATCTTTCTGCTGTCTGTATGTCTGTATGTCTATATGTCTATCTTTCTGTTGACTGTCTATCTTTCTGCTGTCTGTCTGTCTGTATGTCTATCTTTCTGCTGGCTGACTGTCTGTCTGTCTGTATGTCTATATGTCTATCTTTCTGCTGGCTGTCTATATGTCTTTCTGCTGTCTATGTGTCTATCTTTCTGTTGACTGTCTATCTTTCTGCTGTCTGTCTGTCTGTATGTCTATCTTTCTGCTGGCTGACTGTCTGTCTGTCTGTATGTCTATATGTCTATCTTTCTGCTGGCTGACTGTCTGTCTGTCTGTATGTCTATATGTCTATCTTTCTGCTGGCTGTCTGTCTGTCTGTCTATATCTCTATATTTCTGCTGTCTGTCTATATGTCTATCTATCTGTCTGCCTGTCTATGTGTCTATATTTCTGCTGTCTGTCTGTATGTCTACGTATATATCTGTCTGTCTGCCTGTCTATGTGTCTATCTATCTGTCTGCCTGTCTATGTGTCTATTTTTCTGCAGTCTTTCTGTCTGTCTATCTATGTGTCTGTCTGTCTGTCTATGTATCTATTTTTCTGCTGTCTTTCTATGTATATCTGTCTATTTTTTCTGCTGTCTGTCTGTCTGTCTATGTATCTGTCTGTCTGTCTGTCTATATGTCTATCTTTCTGCTGGCTGACTGTCTGTCTGTCTGTCTATATGTCTATCTTTCTGCTGTCTGTCTATATGTCTATCTTTCTGCTGTCTATGTGTCTATCTTTCTGCTGAATGTCTATCTTTCTGCTGTCTGTCTGTCTGTCTGTATGTCTATCTTTCTGCTGGCTGACTGTCTGTCTGTCTGTCTGTATGTCTATCTTTCTGCTGTCTGTCTGTCTATATGTCTATCTATCTGCTGTCTGTCTGTCTATATGTCTATCTATCTGTCTGCCTGTCTATGTGTCTATATTTCTGCTGTCTGTCTGTATGTCTACGTATATATCTGTCTGCCTGTCTATGTGTCTATTTTTCTGCTGTCTTTCTGTCTGTCTATCTATGTGTCTGTCTGTCTATCTATGTATCTATCTGTCTGCCTGTCTATGTGTCTATTTTTCTGCCGTCTTTCTATGTATCTGTCTATGTACAGTATATCTGTCTATTTTTTATGCCGTCTGTCTGTCTTAACATAACTAACCCAATATCCACCATCCACCAATCCATCAATCATCATCTGTCTGCGTGTATTGACATATCTATTACTGTAAGAGAGAGAGAGAGAGAGTACGGTATGTGTCTATCTTTAGTGTTGTGTATCTGTGGTCTGTATGTGGCCTACAGGCTGTTCCTGACAGACCCACAGCGGGGGCGTCACATGTGCGCTGGCTGCACTCTCTGCTCAGCGCCGCTAAACGATCCCGAGCCGTTCCAAAGCATCCCAGGCCGCGCCAAACCAGCACAGAACGCACAACTGCTCGCACATTTGTCCCCGCGTCTGTGTTGACGCGTCGGACGCCAGGCGCGGGGGTACGGGCCCCTCGTTCAGCTGGGTTTGGACCCGGTGCCCAGCCGGTTGAGGGGCTGTGTTTAATTTAAACAGGCACGCAGGGACAGCCCGGTGTGGGTCCTCATAGGGCCTCATACACAGATGTTCTCAGGGCATTGTTATCCAGAGAGCACACATAATTGCTTTTCTCCTGGATGGGACGAATGATGCTGTTGCCAGTGTGTGTGTTTGTGTGGGGTTTTCTTTGGGTTATTAGGGTACATGTGTGGTTATGTGTGCGTGTTTGTGTCTGCTGGTTGTCACCATATGCCAGGACCTGTTTCCTATGGTTTTACAATGTTAGCACACCACAGAGGTCAAATTCGTCACCATATTTGATAATGATCGATGATAATGTAAGCGTATGAGGCACTGCCATGTAAGACGGGCCGTTTAGCGCTCTCGGGAGAGACCACGGCTGGATTTCATGTGGTTTCTCTCGATCGAATCTCTGAGGCACAGCTGAGCGTTTCCGCTTCTGAATTATTCCAATTAACACTTCTGTGGGCCGAAGGCCTGCACGCATCAGCACCCGGCTGATCTCTGATCAGCTGCTCATTACCAGAAGTTCCTAATGAATAAGGTGAATATCTGGTGCGTGTTCTCACCACTAGAGGGCAGTTTGTCACTTCACTTCTGGCATCCACACAGACCTGAAGACAAACACAGAACGCTGAACACTGAAGAGATGAATAAGACCAAAAATCACACATTCTGTTGTCCAGCGTGCTTCTCCTGAAACACCTAAAGAAACATTACAGACAATTGTTGAGATGCAGAGCTCAGATCAGTTTGATATGGGTTTTTTTGTGCGTATTCTGATCTGTGAAAAAACTGAACTGCATCTTTGACAGCTGTCATCTCTAGATAAGTTAAAGAAACAAAATTGCATGTGCATTTATTCATTTAGCAGAAGCTTTAATCTGAAACGAAGGTCAAATGAAAAAGCATTTTGTAATATTCATAAAAATACAAATATTTACAGTATAGGCCTATAATGAACTTAAAATGTCCAGTAAGCAAAACATTCAGAAGGGTTTAAAATATGATGCTTTTATTTATAGACATATTCTAGTCTATTTTTTGCATGAGGTACCTAGTAGATTTTATCACTCTAGAGGAATTATGTTTAACTCTTGTTTGAAAAAATAAAAATGTATAGATTTTTAAAAAATGTGTGACGTGCATATCATTTATTTGAACCTTAAATATTTATTTCATGTGTGTGTGTGTTCATCAATGTGGATGTGCACGATGTTGTGTATATGAAGGTGGTTCTATTGTGTGTTTGTGTGTGCGTGTGTGTGTGTGTGTGTGTGTGTGTGTGTGTGTGTGTGTGTGTGTTAACCAAATTCTCTTGACTCATATCAGTCAAATCCATCTCATGCATGTTGTGACTCAGACTCCGCCCCCGGACCATAGTGACTGACAGCACACTAGAACATGCAAAGTTAAGTCACTAATGATGGTCACTCCAGACACACACACACACACACACACACACACACACAGCAGCTGGTGATGCAGTGGTCTACAAACAACACATGTGAGTTATCAGCTCGTACGCTTTTTTTACATCACAAACACAAAACAAGCAGAAGAGCTGTAACTCATGCTGTGTTCATGAGCTCATATTAGTAGTTGACATATCTTATAAAACGTAAAAAATGCAAAAAAGAAACTTCTAAAATCCAATCCCTTATGTAATCATATACATTAACTGAAATCGATTTGTACATACAATCACGGTGTAAAAAACGATGATGCGTGTGTGTGCACATAAATGAGTTTGTCAGTGTGTGTGTGTGTTGGAGGCAGGGAATATTGTGCTATTTTGGAAAAAGAAAGCTCATTAGTGATGATCTGGTATATCAGGGTCTTAGCGTGTGTTCGTGCGTGTGTGTGTGTGTGTGTGTGTCACAGAAATGTGTTTATTAGACGTATTGCTCTAACAAGGTCATCTTGTGATTTAGCGTATATCACAGTGTATTAAGAACTGAGTGTGCGTCGAAAAATGTCTGTTTATTGAAGCCGTGTGTGTGTGTTGCCGTTTTGTTGTGTTTTAAATGATAATAGTGTGTGTTAGCGTGTGAAATGATAAAACAATAAATACGGTGGTGAAGAGAGACGGTTGTGCGTGTCACCTGTGGTTACACTGCTAGACACCTTGATGCACTTTCATGCATTCACTGTGAATCAGCTTTTGAAGTTAGTTGTCATTCGTTTGCTTTGAGGTTGGTGAGATGTTTAAAGTGAGTGGCTGGGTTGTGTTGGCCATCACAGAGGTCAGAGGTGATCACGGTATGAGCATACAGTACGCTGCTGTAGAGCGCTGGTTTCGTCCGGCTCTGCTCTGCTCTGGCACCTGCTCGTGTCAATGATAAAGCGACCACAGATTCACACCCATTCTTTCTCAAACGGCATGTTTGCCAGCTCTCTCTAACTTTAGCCGACGTTCACAGATGTGTCAGAATGGAGTAAAAACACCGCACGGTTCCACACGCGGAGAGAAACTGCAGAGCATCATGTTTCTTCATGTTTTATTTTTCTACAGTAAACGTTCCATGAATTAAGAGTGCAAATATAATCCAGTCTCTTTCATAAACAATCACTCGTATGTGTCTGAATGTGTGTTGGTAAATTAAACTGCTGATGTTTGTATGTTTTCTACTGTTCATTAGTAAATGTGCTTATTTTTATTCATTATTATTTGTGCCTTTAACCCTACAAATTACAGCGCAAATAAAAGTCTTTTAAATTAAATATCTAACACATTACAATGTACGAATACACTTCACAATACAAACGCAAGGTACAAGGTTGTTTTTGTTATGAGTAAATGCATTAAATAACATGAACTAACAATGAACAATATGGTTTTTCATCATCTTTACGAATCCCTGTTCACGTTCATTTTTTTAATTCAATGTTGTATCAGTTAACATTTGTTGATTCACAATGAAACGACATAAACAATTGCATTAGCATTAACAAATGATCGATGATTAATAAATACTGGAAAAGTATATTGCTTATTTTTACTTCATGTTAGCTAATGTATTTACTAATGTATTTACAAATACAACCTGATTGTGTTAACAATATCTACAGATTAATGCATCAATTATCCTTTATTGCTTATTAACTATTGTGTATAATGGACTATTATTGTTTAGTCTAATTTGGTCTAAAATATTTTTTAATGAAAAGTATCTGTAATCATTGTGCAGAAGCCTGTAGGGCTGTACAGTATGTTGTGTGTTTGTGTGTATTGTGATTTCAGTGCAGGTGTTTTCACAAGTGTGTGTGTTAGTGGTGAAATTGTAATTTAGCTACTCTGTTGTCTCTCACTTCAATGCAGTGATATTTGCACACAAGTCTGACTGTCAGGTGAAGTATATGTATGAACGTGTATGTGTGTGTGTGTGTGTGTGTGTGCGTGCGTGTGTGTGTGTGTGTGTGTGTGTGTGTGTGTGTTGTGTTTCACAATAGGAGTTTAATGATAATGACCGGCTAACATGTGAAACTCTAATAGAGAGGCAATGTCACTATTAGCAGGGGAGGACAACACTGTGTGTGTGTGTTCGCGGGAGTTTTGGTAATGACGGTAAAACGGACACTACGGAGAAATAATTCCCCAACTACACATAAAGGAGAGGTGTAAATTAAAGTAAGAAAGAGAGAAAGAGGGCGTCGGAGAAAGACCGCCTCTAATGGGCTTGAAATTTTACACGTTTCATTTTCCCTGTAAGATTTGGGGCCACGCAGAGACACTAACAGTTTTGTCTCGGAGGCCCGGAGAGATTTTCTGACAGAATTATATTCATTCTTCTCTTGGGCTTTTTTAATGACAAAACCATGTTTATCTCCGAAGCGCAACATGGAGGTGAAAATAACACACAAATCCATCAGTTTGATGAAGGGTGTGTGTGTGTGTGGCCTTGTTTTTATATTCCGGCGGGGACCTAAACCTGAATGCACACCGACACATGGGAACTCGTGTCACCGTGGGGACCGAAATTGAGGTCCCCGTGGGCAAAAAAGCTTATTAATCGTACAGAACAAAATTTTTTGAAAATCTAAAAATGCAAAATGTTTTCTATGATCTTTAGGTTTAGGGGGATAAAATATACAGTTTGTACAGTATAAAAATAATTATGCCTATGGACTGTCCCCATGGAGATAATAAACCAGACATGCGTGTGTGTGTGTGTGTGTGTGTGTGTGTGTGTGTGTGTGTGTGTGTGTGTGTGTGTGTGTGTGCGTGGTTGTCAGGGTGTTGCTATGCAGTTGTTCAGAGTGTTTTCTAAGGATTGTTTTTCTGTGATGACAAAAAGCGTAAATCTGACACTCTAAAGCGTCACGCTTCGTGTGTGTGAGGTGAAATACACACTCATGTTTTAGAGGTTTGTTCAAACCGTTCACGCTAAATACGAGGGCAAGCCTCAGCGCTGCTTACATTAACAGAACCCCCCCGGCCCCCCCCCAAAAGATTTAACAGACTTATGAAAACCTCAATAGTTCCTCGAAGAATGTTTTATTTTTTTACTTCCTCAGAAAGCAGAAGTAGTTTTGTCATTTTCTCCAAACCCTCCGGATTCAGCGCTCAAGCGAAGACCCGCTGAGGAGCTTTACGCTTAGAAAAGCATCTTCACAAAAACCACGGAAGAAAACGAGAGGAAGAGGCTCTCCTTGAGTCTTCCTACTAACACATCTGAAGTCGACTAAAGCGCAAACATCACAATGATAAAAGCAGTTTAGCACGAGATCATGTGTACGGGTCATCTCAGGAGAAGACGGCGACGCAATTCAACAGAGTAAGAAAACATGACGTGAAGATGTGAGATTTCTCAGCACTACTGTACTTCACATCTTTTTTCACTTTTTTTACGCACGTCTCCGGAACACCCAGAACACTCTTCGCTTAGCATTTCTTTCAATATCAGAGACCGCAATCTCCATTTACCTCTCTTCACCCTGCTAATGTATTTCTGTCCCGCTGGCTGGGGATTTCTGCTCGGGCAGAATGAGAGTTTGTGGATACGGTAAGATGTCTCCCCGCCGTACGCAGCTGTGATCATGTGTGAGACGCTCCCTACAGGCCTGTGTCAAACACACCGTGGAGATGCGTGCGTGCCTGCGTGCGTGTATTAACCAGATGAGTTCATATAGCCGTTATATTTACAGAGAGTCCGGACCTTTGAGTTTGAACAGAGAAAGTGTGTGTGCGCGCGCGTGCGTGTGTGAAAAGCGTCATTAGAATGTGTCAGAAGTGCCCGGGGCTACACTGGCCTTACACAATGATCAATTCTGGAGAACACTGAAGACACACACACACACACCACCCGCGGCTTTAATTACCAGTGTCCGTCCCCCCGTCTAAACTCCATCTGAAGCCCAAGCAACAAAGCCTGCAGAAGGAGGCCAGAAAGAGTCGTGGAGCGTGAGAGAAGTAAAACGCTCATTAACGGATGATAATCTGCCGTCCGAGAGCGTTTCGCTATAAAGAGCCACATGTCAGTTTATTCAGAGCGACTCCGCCCACTCCATCTCTCTCTTTCACCGGACGCATGGCCGCGGGGCAGAACATGTGTCATTCCATGTAAACACGCGGTACCTGTCCCGCTGAAAGCCTCACGGCCAGAGAAATACAATGAAGCCGCTTTTCTCCATCACTTCAATGAGGCTTGACGGAAAACGAATGGATGAGTCTCAGATTTTCAGAGAAATTTACCCAGATCCAAAAGATTTTATCTATACGATCGACATTCATTTTACACCCGCTTCAACAATTACACTCTCATTTGATTCTCGTTTTATTTCCCCCGAGCAATTTTAGGAGAAACCTCCGTTGATACTCAAATGAAACACTGTCAGAACTCCATCAAATCTCTGAACATCCGAGCAATAATATTCTCGTCTTAGAGAAATCACGTGACCCGTTAAGGAAAGTTGCGATACACCTAAAAGTCTGAACACTGACGCCAGTCATATCTAGAGAAGATCATAGAGATATGAAGGTGGTCTTATGAAGAAGTCCCTACAGAAACTGAACAGGAACATATTAAAAACTGAACATCACAAACTCCATCCAGCTCGACATGAGTTTGTGATAAGTGGGTTGTTCGCTGAAGATGTTTTATTTTGTGAGTTTCTGGGAGTTTTACGGCGAGCTGCTGTTATTGCAGTTGTGGTTGTGTAGGCAGGAAACACACACGTTTGGTTTCAGTCTGCTGTGAGCAAAACGAAAAGAAGAAAGAAACAAAATCACGTGCCTTCCTACAGCTCGCTCGCTTTACAAACACCGCTCATTCAATGTCAAAATCAATCTCCTCGTGTATACAATAAACACAAATCAGATCGCTTTATTATCTCAGCCGTGTCTCACGCACGGTAAGACGACGTGAAGAGCACACGCTCGTGTCAAAGAAAAGAAAAAGAGCTTCTCTCACAGAAAAGTTAAGCAAGAAGTCATTTAAATCTGTGCAATGAGATGTCATACTTCATAAGGTTTTCGTGTCGTGTTTTGATCCAAAAAGAAAACTGGTTTCAGATCAAGTGTATTCGGTGTGAACTCAGCGTCAGATATTGTTTTATTGAAGCCGTTACATCATTTGACTGTTATTACGTGCAACTTTGGTTTGAAAAGTGGGGGGGACACAAAATGGGGGAAAATGTTTTTGATTTGAATCCTATCACAAAATACCTCTGTTTTGAGTTGTTTGTGATTGTTTAAACTGATTAAACCGTGAAACCAAAAAGTGTTTTTATTGTGTAGCAAAAGTTGATATTCATGAAGGGGGAAAATGCGAGTATTGACTGAGTAAGGGAGGAAAACATGGCTTGTAAACTTGAATCTGCGGTCGGAAGGAGACGAGCCGGACGACTTTCTAAAATGCTTAACGAGGATTAACGTTTACACGTTTCTTCCCCATAGAAGTCCATTATAAAGAAACAGCTTAACATAGCCTCCAGAAACAACGACCACGTAAAAACTAACTTCTATTAAATTCAAATCAAAGCCACGTAATTGAAACAATCTTTCATTGATCTTTCTGTGTCCTGCTCGGTCCTAGTACTTCTCCATGGCAATGACGGCATGCGGTTAAAAAATCATTACAAACAAATTTGAAAGTGAGGGGACATGAACAGGATCTTGAAAAGCGGGGGGGGATGCATGTCCCCAGTGGAAATTACGTCCCTGATTACTTGACTCTGTCACCAGGGCTGGGATGGTTACTTTTAAAATGTATTTCACTACAGATTACAAAAAATCTGTAACGTATTTCGTTATATTACACAAATTTTGTAACTTAATCTAAATACTTTAGAATACTTTGAAATACTAATAAAACAAAGGGACCACCAAACGGAGGACTTGGCTTTCCCATGCGTATTATTTTAAACAACACCACTTTTACAGTTTTCCCTCATTGGACGTTATAGTCCACAATTGTAAATGTATTACAATTCTAAGAAAAGAAGTCCGCATTGTTAGTAAAAAGTCAAAACTGTTACAATTACCTACAAAATTACTTAAACAAGAAACTCACGAACAACTCTCACAAAACATGAAAACAGTCCTTGCTCATTCATGTAACAGACAATATAGATTCAAGGGTATGTACATTTTTTAATGTGGTAATTTGTACAAATGAAGTCAGTTTGTCTTGTGGAGTATATTCAAACTTCTATTATGTGAAAAGGTTTGTTCAGTACTAAATAAAATTACCATGCAATTTCTATGAAACCAGATCCCTCTTATTTTGTTAAAATGATTAAAAGTATGAAACTTATGGGCAGAACTGTAGTTTATGAAGCTTTGGCAGATTGTCAGAGAATCACCGTTTGCTGTTTACATGAGTTGCCCGTTACAGTTTATCTTAATGTTTAAATGACATTAAAATTCCAAGTAATCACTTTGGTAATCTGAAATACTTTCATTTGATTAAAAGTAACTATAATGAAATAAACTTCCTCAATTTTTGTATTTTAAATACGTAACTAAGTTACATGTATTTCGTTATTCCCCGGCCCTGTCTGTCACACACTTCTACTCTCTTCAACAGTTACGTGCTCAATGTTATATGGTTGTGAATGAATATTGTTTGTTAAATAAGCTGAAGTTCAATGGCGTGAGTGTAGCACGCTTAGAAATGTGTGTGTGTGTGTGTGTGTGTGTGTGCGTGTGCGTGTGTGCGTGTGTGTGTGTGGTCACGCAGGTTCAGACTTCTTGGGTGTGCGGCCTGTCCTGCAGAAAAGTAACACATCAGCACAGAAACTCGCAGTTCTCACCAGAACGCTCAAAATAACTCGCCTTGCAGCAAACACACTCTCTAAACGCTGGCGATGCATGCACAACACTTCACATTCTCTTTGGGATTTGAATGAAATCGAACCTACAGTGGAACTTTGTTGGTCGCCCGTCAGTATTAAATCATGCGTGTTTAGTCACATTACAGCAGTGATGTTATATCAAAGCTGCAGTTGATGATATGACCGTGAAATCCTCCAGGGGTCTACAGGACTTGTTCGTATAAAGTTGCGCATGTTTGTGTGCTGCTGGTTGTGCCCCTGCTGTCCGCGTCCCTCACTGAAACTCGTAGTTGGCATTGGAACGGCGGGCACCCACTGCTCCTCCTGGCATCACCGGAGGCCCCTCAGGGCTTGGTCAGCACCCGGGTGGGAGTATTTCCAGTCCCTAAAGAGAGAGGAGGGGGTGCTGCACCCCGGAGAGACACCAGAGAGCCACGGTCCAGTGCAAGACAGACCCATCTGCCCTACAGAGCATGCCCACTGCACCACACACACACAATGCCACCACATGGAAACAACCAACCGTCTGGAGTTTTACATGAAAGAAGAGTCCAATCTTCTTTTGTTCGATTCTTTACAGCGTTCTGAACATTCCCAAGTGCTTCTTGCTTTCAGCACACAGTGCAGTTAAAAAGTGAAACGTATTTGAGACAGTGCTCTGTTTTCGCACACAAATTTTGTTCTTAATACACACGAAATGACAATTTAGCAGTTTTTAAGATACTCAACTGTGATTTTGAGACA
This sequence comes from Triplophysa rosa, assembly GCF_024868665.1. Classification (NCBI taxonomy): domain Eukaryota; kingdom Metazoa; phylum Chordata; class Actinopteri; order Cypriniformes; family Nemacheilidae; genus Triplophysa; species Triplophysa rosa. Next base: position 47,422 of record NW_026634477.1, read on the forward strand.
CATTGAACAAAAGGACTAAAGTACAAACTTAATGTGTAAAAACATTAAGTACATTGTAAGTACACTTACGTAGGTGTATGACGTGTATTTTAGTGCACTATTTTTATATCAGAACAACTTAAACATGTTAAACTTGAGTGTTGCATTTATACGGTATTATAAGCTCAGTCATCATTTATTCTCCTTCATGGGGTTGTGAACTTGTATATTTCTCTTTGTTCTGCGGAACCCAAAAGAAGATATTTTGAAAAATGTCCGAGTGTGTTCATACAATGGAAGTCAATGGAGTTCAGCGTTGTTTGGTCGTCAACGTTCTTCAAAATATCTTATTTCGTGTGTATGAGGATGAATAAATGATGAAAGATTTCTCAGTGTTTTTTTTCACCTGGTAGACTCTCATAAATGTGCATTGATTTCCCCGAGCTATATCTAGACATCTCAGAAAATCTTAGAAATTGAGATAGGGTCTGCTTTTTGACTAACCTCTCACCCAGAACGCCTCAGCAACTGTGACAAAAAGTGAAACACGAACAGAACTGTGTGCGTGTATATGGAGGAAGGTGTCACCACGGGGGCCGCGTGTCAACCCCCTTGCCCATCACTTCCAACAGAAGCATTTATTTATCAAAGCAGAGCGCTATAAAAACATCCCATCGGACTGAAATTAGACAGCCGAGTGCGGCAGGCGCACCTCACTGTACTAGAAAGCCACTGAAACGCTTATAAAAACGAACATCCTCATTTTTATGGTCTGTGGTTGCATGATTGTGTTGTGCAATTTCAGCTAATATTCACATCTGTCTGGTACTCGCGAAGGTGTAACAAACAGCAGGAGAGAAAGAGGAACAATGAAAGAGAAGTGCGTTTCGGACCCTCGGTCGGCGGACCATCACAACAGTCAAAGATCCTTAAAACACAGTGCGATATTAAGAGAGAGAGTAAAACCACAACATACTCTCTGTCTCTCGCTCACTGGTTGTCATGCAAGCACACAAACTCTAATTCAGACTGATGAAACACTACCGCACCGACAGAGAGGCCCAAGAACGGTCTTCATAAATTTGTCTATCTATAAAATGATCGACACTCCCTGAAACGATAAAATCTCTTTAATGTCTCATTATTTCTCCTAGATATTGCAGAGATTAAAGTGAGAGCAAACTCTGAAGTCTCATCTGCGTCTCAGATATTTCTCCTGAGAAAACGATTCACAAACTGAGCTCACATTTGTCAAGTCTGCCATCAAAAGTCAATATTATGTATCGATGTCAACTCAAACATTTCTCATCACATTTACTCAAATCCAGATTATTTCACCTCTACAATGCAAATTCTCTTCATGTCTTTCTCAACATTTACACTCATTTATTTCTCTTTCATTTCTCCAACAGAGAAACATCTGAGAACTATAAGCTTTGAAAGAGAAACCTCTGAGACATTACATTTTCCTCTCGGTGCTTTTAATATTTTATAGTAATATTAAGTAGTGATGTTTAAGATTTGGGTGTGTGTGTGTTTAATGCAGAATAGCTTTGCAGGAGTCTTTGTAAAGGTTTGCTTGAGATCTAAGATGTTGAATAGATTCAATCGCTCCTTCTGTTCTCTAAACAGCTGCTGAAAGAGACCTGCTGAGAACACGCACGCACACACACACACACACATGCACACACATGCACACACATACAAGCGCACAAACTGTATATCATATTCCAATATGCTACACACACACACACACACACACACACACGCACGCACGCGCACAAGCTCACGCACACAAACGCACACACACACACGCACACACACACTCCATTAACATGGATAAATTAGATCAATGCTACACACACACACACACACACACACGCACAGGCTTTGGTTTACTATCCCCGTGGGGACAGTCCATAGGCGTAATGTTTTTATACTGTACAAACTGTATATTCTATCCCCTATCCCTAACCCTATCCCTAAACCTAAAGATCATAGAACACTTTTTGCATTTTTAGATTTGTAAAAAATATTGTTCTGTACAATGTATAAGCTTTTTTGCCCGTGGGGACCTCAATTTTGGTCTCCACGGTGACACGAGTCCCCATGTGTTGGTGTGTATTCAGGTTTAGGTCCCCACCGGGATATACAAACATGAACACACACACAAGCGCACGCATGCACACACACACACGCATGCGCACAAACTCACGTACACAAACGCACGCACGCACACACACACACTCCATTAACATGGATAAATTAGATCAATGCTACACACACACACACACACACACTGACACACGCACGCACACACACACACACACACGCACACACACACACACACACACTCTGAATTACTCTCTCATTCAGCACAAAAGCCCTTTTTACCCCTTGAAAGTGAGTTCATTTACCCCTCACACACTCTCTCAGCCGAAAGAATCTTTTCTCTCTAGTTCATTTGTTCGTGAAAGATTCGTTCCTGTCCAGAACGGTTTGATCTTATAAACAAACAGCCGTGAATATCAGGAGTTAATGAAATGCTAGTGAGATTTAAAATATGCATTTAAGAAGTTAAAACCAGAATAGTATATTTTTTCTTAATGTAAATAAAATAAAGTAAAAGCGAAATAACATCAAATATAATTGCGAATTGGCTTCGGATCAGGTTAAGGATATTTGTGTTACGTCAAATCAGATTTTTATTTTTTAAATAATAATTAAAACGGTCACATCAAGGCGACTCTGTTTATCATCTATACTGCCTATGAAGAATCAACACAGTTCATCTGCAGGCAGTTTTGTTGTTCATGTAAATAAACGTCTCTGTTTATTTAGTGATATCTGGATGTTTTGGGGCTCTTGTCGTCTCTCCATCATCTCTTCACGTCCTGTTTACTTCGCTTTGCTCTTTTGTGTTTCTTGTGTTGTTGTCTCTATTGTTGTGCATCACTCGCTGGCTTTCATGTGTGCTAGTTTAGTGTGACATTTCAAGAGTAAAGATGATCTATATTTAAAAAGTGCTTTAAAGCTGGGGTGGAGGGTGTTATCTGACATCTCCAGTACACAGGGTGTCAGAGCTTGTGGTTAAACTGCATTTCTTCAGACCCGAGGAAGAGACACACTTCTTGTTTTAAACTGTTCATTTCAACTTCTGTTCACGTATCTATTATTTATAAAGCGCTTTTTCCTAATGCACATTACAGAAATAAAAACACAGTGTGTTCATTCTGTGAATATAATAATAAACACAAAAACAAAATAATAAATAGTAATAATAATAGTAATGATAAATAAATA
>NW_026634478.1:0-50573 GCF_024868665.1 Triplophysa rosa
AAGGGTGGCGAGCGAGACATTTTGGCATCTTTTGGATGTCGCGCCACGCATAGGCAGCAAGGGGCAGCAATCTACCAACTCTAGGCGCTCTGCGGACGCAAGGGTGGCGAGCGAGACGTTTTGGCATCTTTTGGGTGTCGCGCCACGAATAGGCAGCAAGGGGCAGCAAACTAGCAAGTCTAGGCGCGCTGCGGACGTGAGGAAGACTATGGCAGAGTTAGGTGGTCAGGGGGAAGCGAAAGGCTCCTCGTGCACGCGGTGATGAAGATTAGGTGGTGACTGGATGAGTAGGCATTTTGTGGCGCGAGGGTCCACGCCCGCAGCACTTTGCCACCCCTTGTGGTGTCCGTACGATGCCTCTCCGGAAAAACGGCCCCTAAACTCCGATAAGGGAAAAAAGTCCCAATCATAATAAGAGTGAGCGAGAATTTGGCGTACAATTCAGGTATACGAGCCCTTCGTCTGCCTAGTCGACCGATGGCAATCTATATGAATGGACAATTGTCCACGATTTACCTAACTTCCCTTGCAGTATTCCACCAATCACTACGCAGTAGTGAACTGGCCAATCATAGCACACCTCGCTTTTCAGAGCGATGAGCTTTGTAAAATATCCTCGCGTTTCAGAGAGGTGGGGCTAAGAGGAGATATAAACATGCACGGTATGTGGAAAATACAGCGTTTTTTAACCTTAAATCATGTATACACATTGTAATACATCTAAAGCAAACAATAATATTCGTTTTAGCCATGTAAAATGACGCCTTTAATGCCCTTGTGTCTGCTGTCCTGTGCTCGTTCGTTTTGTACAACTTGTTCTTCGACCATGTCATTTGATGACGTTTCATTTTGTTATTGCCTGTGAGATCATCCATGTCAAGTCTAGTCAGTATAAGTTTTTGTTAAGTGTTGTTTTTGTCCAGTTTATTTACTTACATTGTTGTGCTGTCTATAATTACTCCCCCTTTGTCATTGTCGTTTTACCCCCTCGTGGGTCTTTGTTTTGTGTTTTGGGAAATAAACCAGTCTTTTGTTAAACAAGGCTTTTAATCAATAATAAAACACACAAAACAAAAACCCACGAGGGAGTAAAACAAGAGTATAATAAGAACAAAGACTAACTACACTAAACAAGACTAAAAATAACATTTACTACATATTACACAAGACTAAACTACACTTAACAGGACAAGAACTCACCCACATGAAACACGACACAGTATAATGAACCAGCACAAGACAAGAGACACAGGGGCATTAAATAAGGGGACAAATCAAGAGGGACAAGTGCGGGGCATGAACTAATTAACGATACAACTAATGAGACGAAAAGGCGGGAAAAGAGACGCGACACCGGAGAGTGGAAGGCCAACAGGGGCCAAAACGCCTCTCTCCACATGAAACAAGAGGTTCTGTCATGATCCTGCCACTAGGTCAATTAAAGCAAGACAAGATGGGGCAGAACCATGATACTTAACCCATCTTAACTGTTACTCAGTTCTGCTGAACCGAGTCCGCCCCTTCAAGCTCCTTGTTGTTTTGTTGCATCCTGAGTTTTAACTCAACTGATTGTTCCACCCCTGGGGAGCTCTTGACCAATTAGATATTAGCTTTTGGTTTGGGGTATGACTTTCTTCTCCCATCACCATAATCAAGTTCAATCTTTAGTCACATGGCTTCTAACTGTGTGTTCTTGGCAGAGTAAAATTTATATATAAATTTATCATGGGAATGGGAGCTTTAGCGCAAGTTCTACCAGAAAGACTTAATGCTAAGTCATATATTACAAGTAGTTTCAGCCAATCATCATCCAACACTTGGCGTATATAAACCCTCTAGTCACCCCCTTTTTGCGTTCGCAGATGAATTCATTCCTCCATCTCCCGTGACCGTACGGCGTAGCACTCGCATGCAATGTAACGACTCACCATGGGCTCAATGTTTGACGGATAGGATTACCAGCATTCTTAAAGCTACAGGTATCCCTTTCAACCAAGGACTATCTAAAGAAGACTTGCTCGTATTGGCCCAAAACACTTTGGGCAACCCACCCGATCTACCTGAAGAAGCCGCTCAGTCAATTCCCGCACCGCAGGCTCAACCCAAACAAGCTGGAAGGAAACGTTTATCCAAGACATCTTCACCCCATCCAGCAAAAAGGCGTATGCAGACCTCGTCACCTCCTTCCAATCACGGAGCCACTGATATTAATGATCAGCTCTTCAAAGCCCTTAAAGAACTATCAGCTAATGTTAGAGGCATGGATTTCAGAATGACAACCTTCGAGAACGCGCTTGCCAGCCGCACTTCTAGGATTACTCCCCGTGCCGCAACTACAAGCTACTACAAACTTCAAGCTCTTTCCCGACATTCCCTCATCTCTCTGGATTTAATGATCCCACGAATGATCATTCCACATGCTTAGCAACTCGGCCTCCTACTCAGACGGCTCAGACTCCGCTCATCGATGTTTCCACTCCATCCCATTACAATCTCTGTCCGTGGTGCTGATAATGTAAGCACGCATTTCGATGGTAGAAGCCTACTTTGGAGTTTAACGGTTTTCCCTTATGTAACAATTTTAACACAATTTTGTGTTCTTTCCCTCTGTGTAAATTTGCTCATGCTTGTAACTATTGCAAGGACCCACACCCGAAATCTGTCTGCCCACGTCGCTACAGACCTGCAACTCGAGGGAATGCCCTCATTCAGAAAAAATTCTGAGTGGAGACCCCTCTACCCCATCGATGTCCCAATGCTATGATGTTATCACTCTTCTCACCCTGATCCGTCCTTTGTCGATTACCTAATCACTGGTCTGTCTCAAGGGTTTCGTGTAGGGGTTATTTCTTCTCTCTCTAGCAACTTTGTAGCAAAAAATGTACAATCAGCTCTAGCGGAGCCGGATGTTGTCTCCGCTCTGCTAGAATATGAAGTCAATAAAGGCTAAGTGATTAGCCCATTTTCTCCTGCTCCATTTAATCCATTCCGCGTTAATTCGCTAGGTGTGGCAACCAGCAAATATTCAGCGAAAAAACGGTTAATATTCGATATGTCCTCTCTGCACTTCATTAACACCGCTAGTGTTAACGAATGTATCCCCTCTGAGCCTTTCTCTTTACACTACGCTTCAGTCAATAACGCCATTCATTTAATCAAGTTAGCAGGACAGGGATCTTGGTTAGCCAAAGCTGATATTATGGATGCCTTCAAAACTTTACCCATTCACCCCTCAGACTGTGCACTTTTCGGCATCAAATGGCTTTCAAAATTCTACTTCGCGGTCAGACTTGCTTTCGGTTGCAGAAGCAGCCCATGCATCTTTAATTGCCTATCGGAGGCTTTGTGCTGGATCCTCTTGAACGTCTGTAAGCTTCCGTTCACTTTACATCTACTCGATTTTATGCTGATCGATTTCCCTTCACCCCAAACTGCAAATCTTGAAACACTTAAGCAGTTATTTAGTGACGTCGGTGTTACATTGTCTAAAGAGAAAACGATAGGTCCTTCAACCTCTCTTGAATTCCTGGGCATCTTACTTGATTCAGTAAAAATGTAATGTATCGTTTATCGTTTCCCGTGATGTCACCAAACACGACATGCTTTCTCTTTTAGGCCACATCAACTTTGCCATGAGCATAATTCCCCAGGGCAGAACATTAATCTCTCATTTGCTAACCTTAGCTCACTCCGTGCCTAATTTAAGGGATCCGATTCAATTAGATCAGGCGTCACCAACTAGTGGACTCCGGTCCGAATGCGAACCGCGAGATGCGTCCGTCCGGACCTCAAAGCCCTTTGACATAATAAATAAATGAACGCCTAACATTATTTTCTAATGCAATCAAATTTATAGCAGGCACATCAAGGTCCGCTCAGTAGCAGTTTGGGTCCTACGGCGCCATGGACAGTTAATATATGGGCACTATTTGCTATGTTGGATTTATGCTATGTTCAGACGTCGATGAGTGAAGAGAGCCGAGACAGACTTTAGTTCCCTTTCTGTCGGTCTCTCAACGTTGTGTCGAGCCGACAGATGGGGTTCACTCTTGAGAATTTATCAACTTCTGACTAGTTTAGAAAAGGCCAATAAAATTGGCGAATGAAATTTGCATGCATTGGCAGAGATGTTGCAGCATCGGGGGGTGACGTACTGCCATCCGACTCCGACGATTCCCCGGGCTCCCTCCCTCGGCGGGTCAAGCCCAGGAAGAAGCGGACGTTGAAATGTCAGCCATGCTTTCCCGGGCAGCCATGAGCGTCGGGTTGCAGTGCCCACACTGCCTCTCCCAGCGCTCGCGGCTGGCTACACGGCACCTCAGGTTGGGCGCAGCTCCAAGCCGCACCCGCCCCCAGGGCCGTGTTTACCGGAAGTGCATGAGGAACCTAGTAAGACCTTCAACGCCCCTTTCCGGCACGTTCACGTCAAAAAAAATTCTGTCACCCTCTCTTCCCTCGAGGGTGAGGCAGCTAGAGGATACGTCGATGTCCTCCAGGTGGAGTGTGCCGCCGCAGTGCACTCTTGCCTGCAGGCGGTGGCCATCTGGGGGGCGCGACCTAGCCTCCCGTCCAAAGCATGTGGGTCTCGGCATCCCTGGTGTCGAGAGCTCACATTGCGGTGGACCAAGCTGCCTCCTCTCTCCACGCTACGGCTCCTGCCAGGCCAAGGCGTTGAGAGAGCTCCACGAGGGTAAAGACCGACCCAGCACTTATGCAGGAACTCTGCGCTGCCACCTACCTCGCTCTACGGCCGACCAAGGTGACCGCGCGGGCCCTGGGTAAGGCGATGTCCACACTTGTGGTCCATGAGAGACACCTCTGGCCGAGCCTTGCACAGATGAGTAACGCCGAGAAGGTTTCTCGACACACCCATCTCGCAAGGGGGGGGCTGTTTGGTGATACTGTCGAGCCGCAGTTCTCGACAGTAAAGAAGCAGACAGAGGATATCAAGCATATCCTCCCCCGCAGCGACTCGGCAGCCCTCGGCCGTCGAATCCCGTGCAACGTCTGCTTCCCAGCAGCCCTGGTCCTCTTCAACGCCCTCCGGCTCTGGCGCCCCCCACTCAGGCGGCCCCCCCGGAAGAGACTTCGAAGAGGAGACCATCGCCCCATCAGCAGCCGCGGCGAAAGCGGCCCTCATGGGAAGACCCCAGGGAGAAGAGAATACCATCGGGCCCGACCCCAGCCTCTCCATCGCTGGGGGATCGGAGAGGGACGGTTCCTGCCCTGTCTCACTACCTCTGGGTTATCACAGCCGCTCCCACCCTCTGCACGACGGTGAACGGCAAACTCGACGTTGCGTAATGGCGAAGCGCAATGTCGAGTATAAACACCAGCCCTCAGCACTCTCAGTCAGACAGTGCATTGAGCTGCGCAGTCGCCAGGCAGGAAAAACAGCAGAGCCGATCTCCTCCCCGGGGGACTTCCCCCGGCAAGGAATCCGTACTGCTAGCCATCGAACCACCCCCCGGGGGGACAATGAAAAAGATCGTATCTTTAGTCCCCCTGTCTCATTTCTGGGAAAATGTCCGGCTTCCCAGACTGTCAGGCTGGCTAGGGAAGACGATCCATCTCGGCTACGCAATCCAGTTGCCTCATGCCCGCCAAGTTTCAGGGCATCCGATATACCTCAGTCAGAGGCTAGGATGTTCCCGTACTTCGGGCCGAGGTCGCCACCCTTCGGGCGAAGGGAGTGATCGAGCCCGTCTCACCAGCCGAGATGTTCAACGGGTTTTACAGCCTGTACTTCATTGTCCCCAAGAAAGGCGGGGGGTTGCGCCCTATCTTGGGTCTGTGTGTTCTGAACAGGCACCTACACAATAGCTGCCTTTCAGGTTGATCACGCAGAAGCGCATCCTGACGTCCGTCAGGTGTCAGGACTGGTTCATGGCAATCGACCTGAAGGACGCGTACTTCATGTCTCGATCCTCCCTCGACATCGGCCGTTCCTACGGTTCGCGTTCGAGGGAGGGGCATATCAGTACAGGGTCCTCCCCTTCGGTCTGTCCCTGTCTCCACGAGTCTTTATGAAGGTCGTGGAAGCCGCCCTCCTTCCCCTTAGGGAAGGAGGTGTCCGGGTACTAAACTATCTCGACGACTGGCTCAGCTTGGCGCACTCTCGAGATCTGTTGTGTACACACAGGGACCTGGTGCTCCGGCACCTAGATCGGTGGGGCTCTCCCCGATGCAGAGCGTCCTCTTTCTCGGTATGGAACTCGACTCTGTCCTCATGAGCGGCCCCGCTTACCCCCCGCGGGGGGCGCGAGACCCGCGACGAGGAAGCCCGCGCCCACGCGGCCTCCCAGAGGCAGTGCGACTGACTACAGAGGCGTCCTGAACCAGACAGCCGATGCGCTCTATCGTCAGTTGACGCCTCGCGGAGAGTGGCGACTCCATCCCGCGCAGCCGGCTCATTTGGGAGCAGTTCGGCCAAGCACAGGTGGTCCTGTTGCCTCACCGGACACCACCCATTGTCCGCTTTGGTACTCCCTGTCCGAGGCAACCCTTGGCACGGATGCCCTTGCGCACAGCTGGCTGCGGGACAAGCAGAAGTACGCCATCCCCCCAGTGAGCCTCATTGCACAGGTTCTGTGCAAGGCCAGGGAAGAGGAGCATCAAGTGGTACTAGTTACGCCCCTTGGCCTAACCAGGACTTGGTTCTCGGAGCTAAAGGCTCTGACAACAACTCCCCCCTGGCCGCTCCCCCTGGCGAACTGCTTCCCCAGGGGAAGGGGCACGTTACGGCATCCCAGGCAGAACCTGGTCTCCATGTCTGGACGGGACGAGGAGACGTCACTCAGGCTAGGGCCTCGGCCACTGGGCGGCTATACGCCCATAGGTGGTGCCTCTTCTCGTCCTGGTGCTCTTCTCGGCGAGAAGACCCGCGGAGTTGCTCGGTCGGGTACGAGCTGTCCCTTCCTCAAGAGAGACTGGGGAGTAACCTCTCCCCCTCCACACTGGGAGTGTATGTAGCCGCTATGGCCGCTCATCATGACCCAAGTGCTGGGTAGCCTCTGGGACAGCACGACCTGGTCATTAGGTTCCTAAGGGGCGCGAGAGGGTGACCACCTTATCCGCGCTCCGTACCCTCTTGCGACCTAGGTGGCGGGCCTCAAGAGGCCCCGCCCCCTTCGAGCCTCTCGGAGTTGCCGCTCTTTCTCACTCTTGATAAAGATGGCTTTCCTGATGGCACTCACCTCCAAGAGAGTAGGTAATCTGCAAGCACCCTCCATGTCCACAGATTGCCTAGATTCTCACGTTATCTTGAGACCCCGCCCCGGCTACGTGCCCAAAGTTCCCACCACTCTCCCGAGAGACCATGTGGTGAACCTGCAGGCGCTCCCCACCGGGGAGGAAGACCCAACCTTTCCGTGTTGTGTCCAGTACGCGCACTGCACCTCTACTTGGACCGCACGCAGAGCCCAGAAGCTCTGAGCAGCTCTTTGTCTGTTCGGAGATCAGCAGAAGGGAGGGCTGTCTCCAAACAGAGGCTGGCGCACTGGATCGTGGATGCCCTCGTTAGAGCATACCGATCTCAATTCGCCACTGCCCGTTGGGAGTGAGGCTCACTCCTCATGGGCACTGGCTCATGGCGCCTCTCTAGCAGACATCTGCAGAGCTGCGGGTTGGGCTATGCCCAACAACTCCGTGAGGTTCTAATACCTACGCGCGGAACCGGTGTCAGCCCGCATCCTGGCAAGGTGTAGGACTGGCAGCCGGTAGGGTGTACGCCTGCGAAAGCCCTTCCACCTTCCTTAGGGGGATCAGCGGCTATTACGCCTCCCCTCTTTCTCCCACTGGGTAAAGAACAGGCATTTTATCCATCACTAGCACCTTCCTCGGGGCAGGCTGGGCAGAGCAGCCTTGCCCCCTTAGGCCGGGCAACAGTTGAGTTATCTCCCACATACTGTAGGTCTAACCGGACCTAGTGCTCCAGACGTGGTAACCCCCCCTCCGTGGGCTGTTTTGTCTGATGTATCCTCATGAATGGTTCCCACCTCGGCAACCCATGACCTCCCTAGGTGGACTCCCACCTTGCGGTTAACTCCTGCAGTCCGCACTTTTTCCCATGAGTTCTCCCCTGATGGTGAGACCATGTGGTGTCTCCACTAATTCCTCCCTATGGTAAGTAGTGGTCTCTGCAGCGTTTTTCCCCCGGGGGGAATAATGCTTACCCAGTGGCCCTTATGGTGCCGGGCGGCTTCTCGCCATTTAGAGAATTAGGCCTCTGCCCGTGACGGCCGGTGGCAGGGGCTTCCCAACTTTGTGGTAAAACTCTGGGTCCCCCTTCCTCTCCACTGGATGGTCATAATTTCGCGTTAGCGTCTTCGTCTGACTCGCCCAGGCCAGTCAACGTCACTCCGCTAGAGATTGTGACGCGGCTCAGTGCTGTGGCGTCTTACATAGGAACCCCATTCTGTCAGTTCGACACAACGTCAAGAGACCGACAGAAGGGAATGTCTTGGTTACGGATGTAACCTTGGTTCCCTGATGGAGGGAACGAGACGTTGTGTCCCTCATGCCACAACACTGGCCGCCCACCTCAGAGGTCGGGGGAGGATGCTTAAGGCTCCTCAGACCAAAGGTGAATGAATGAGCACGCCGGCTTCCCTCTTATATCCGGACATCCGGGGAGGAGTCCGGCATGCAAATTTCATTCACCAATTTTCATTGGCCTTTTCTAAATACTCAGAAGATAATAGGTTCTCAAGACAAACCCCATTCTGTCGGTTTGACACAACGTCTCGTTCCCTCCATCAGGGAACCGAGGTTACATCCGTAACCAAGACGTTATGTTGGCACCCCTCTGTTCTGGAACTGTGATAGTGGCCCTGTACCCAATGAAGTTCCTTCTACGTCTCCTCACTTTGCTGAGATTGAAGCCGGCTTCATCAACATAAATGAAGACATGATGTGCCCCCTCAACTTCAAGGTCCATTATTCTCCAAGTAAAAAAAGGCAAAATTACAATGAAAGTTGACTCTACAAGCATGGTATAACAAGGCATTACAGTATAGTAACGTTTCCTTACCTCCACATATTGGCATCTGGCCTCCTTCACAACGTCAGTGTTCCTTTGAAATGGAACTCTATAGAGCTGCTTCATGGCCATATGGTTCCTTCTTAGGACGCGGTCAATGGTGCTCAGGCTCACGTTGTTGATGTTCCTAAATGTGCCCTGATCTGCGATCACTGCTTCCCTGATTTCACGCAGCCTTATGGCATTGTTTGCCACAACCATGTTTACAACTGCCACCTCCTGCTAAAAATTACATCACTAAAATGTTTCCCTCTACCACCAGGGAATGGTAGCCTTTGGATTCTATATAGAATACATGTAATGGGAATGAGGAAACAATTATATAAAGTATATCACTCAAGATATTTCTGTATCTACTGTACAGCAACATTACCTGTTCTCCTGTCGAAAAATTCTGACAATGGATGCAACAATGTTTCTGTTTAGAACAGGTTGGACTCTTTGTCCAGCCTCTCTAAGAGTAAGGCCATGATTGATAACGTGATCAATAACAGTTGCCCAAATTTCATCTGAAACTTGAGCCCTTCCAACTACACCTCCACCTCGCACATGGACTCCTCTTCCTCTGACTCCTCTTCCTCTGACCCCTCTACCTCTCACTCTCATCTGCCTTAGACCTCCTCCATTCATGCTGGCAAAGAACAACACAGACGTGGCACCTTTTTTAAAAGGCCTGCAGACTGATTGCTAAATTAAGATTTGTGTGAAGGAGTGTCAAACAGGTGCTTCAGTGATTTCATACTGATCTAGGTAGTTTCTAATAGTTAGGAATAGATGGTTTCTGTTTGGTTACCATAGCTAAAACAATGGAGTTTGGACTGCTTGAATGACATCCGTGTTAACTGTTTTGCAAAAGGGTGGGGAAAATGTGTCAATCCAATCAGAAAGGGTTAACACATTTGCAAGACGTGTCTTCTGCTCTGCTGAGATGTGATGATGAAAACTGAGTGGATCCTGGTTTCTTTAACCAGGTCAAAGCAATCAAGAAAAACTAATATCTTCCTCCTAAATTATTAACAAGTATTGACACAGAGATGGCAGTGATGACAAAGTTACATCTGTATTCTGTAAAATCTTGCATACGTTTTTACGTAATCTTGTATATGTGATGTCTTAAAAAGATGTGATGCTTTGTAAACATATTGTATTGTGGTCAACAGTACTGGCATAGAGCTGTTTTTTCAAACCTTTTTCCACCAACTTATTTTTTTTTTCAATTCTATAACTTTGTAAGCATAAGTGAAGAATTACGCATAAATATTTAACTGAATTATATTACTAGAAAAACAAACACACTGACCCCTGTCTTTTGGCCATTTGAGGTCGGGGTTATGGTTGTATATTATAGTACACCACTTTTTTTTGTTAGGACTACACCACTGGTTTGCACGCACCTATTGGTTTGTTCCTTCATTAGTGACATTGCCAGCTACCCAATCCACTGTGTAAATTATTAATTGCGCTCTCCTATTAGAGTTTATTGTTTATTGTCTGTTGGGCTAAAGCCAGTTGTTGGGACGGTGTGGATGGAGTTAAGCCATCTGTGGGTTTGGTGTTCTGATTCTGTGTCAATGTCTATTGGCACACAGTGATCAGATCTGCGTGAGTGGATACCAACCAAAACGGGTAGCTTGTAAGTAACTCTTAAGTAACTCTTTGTGCTTTTTATCTTAAGTGTTTGTAAAGCTAGATGTGTATAGTTTGAGCAATAGTGTATTTAACTAGTTGTAAATTTCTGACAAGCTTTCATTAATTCTAAAATAATCACATATTTCTGGTTTTGTGGTTTATTTACTATTACCGTATAACTTAAAACCAGGTTATTCAATAAAAAAGCGTAAACTGTTTTTATTTTAGATCAATATTAAAGGTTTCTAAGATGTTTGCCATGCTATGTCTGTAATATATATATATAGTGTATTTATTTCATAATTATTTATTGCAGTGTAAGTTCACTGTTTTAAGGCTTGAAAACTGACCAATTTGAATTTCTTTTTTAATTCTGAGTGCAGGGACTTGATTTCACACAAACATTCTGTCATTATTTACTCACCCTCAGGTTGTTTCAAACCTGTATAAATGTCTTTGTTCTGTTGAACACAAAGAAAGATATTTGGAAGAATGTTAGCTATTTTCAGTTCTTTGACATCATCCACTACCATAGTAGAAAAATATTGTATATTTTTGTTCTGTTGAAGAATTTAGGAAAACAAACAGCTCTGTATGGGATGAATTTCATCTCTAAATGATTAACAAATGCATGCACAATCATCCGTGAGCGTGATACAAGTTACACTTGTATTTTACTATTCACAAACAAATGCTGTATGATTTGAATTTGTGAAATTTAGATTTTAATAAACATGAGGCGATTTGTACAAATAGAGAAGGATTTGTGAATACAATGTTTTATTTTGTGTTCATGTATAGGCCTAATCATTTTGCGCATACCAATGAGAAGTTGTGCATTTGTGTATCCTGCAGCGCGCGTCCATTCATCCTGTTCTGTGCATTTGGATTTTGAGACGTTCTTTACGCGGTTTTGCATTGGACAATCCACACACAAACAACTTCAGATCCACGCACAACCGTGCATAAACTACGGCCTACCACTAGATGGCAGTCTCACGGAGCGAAGCAGAGGTTTGCGGCAGAGGTTGCGCTAGACTTTTTCATTGTCCGTCATTTTGATGAACAGGCTCATAAAAAATCTGTCATAATCTATTTTTACCCATCACTATGGTCCAAGGTTGATGTTATGTGCTAATTAGCATGTTTGTGACATCATCACTATGTACGTGCGTTTACTCTCTGAACTTACTGAACTGAATACCAAATAAAGTCGTTTACATATTTAATGTTTCTGTTGTCAGACATAAAACAATAATTACAGACAAATGTTTATAATCATGACAGTCACAATGACAGGTGCTTGAAAACGCTGATTTTTTAATAATTTATTAATTCACTTACAAGTTACTTTAAGATGCTGTTTTGTTATGAATGTGCTGATTCTGCCGCTCACTGAACGGAAAAGATGCAGAGAAACATTTTTCCCCTTACTTAAAGTTAAGGTTTATCCAAAATAACGCTAGTCGCTATCTCTCTCTGAAGGAAAAAAGTCTGTAAACACCGCACCACTGTGCGCACCTGTGTGTATGTGTGAGCACGCGACGCAGGGGTCTGATTAAGTGACAGATACATGCATTGCAGAATCAGATCCTCAAACAACGTTGTCGTTGTGTTATTATGAAAAGTGTAAAAATATTTTCAGTTAGTTTTGAAACTATGGCGAAACAGATTAGACGGTGGTGAGACGGCATAGTGTAATGACTTGTTTATACACGCGCGGCGCCTGGCTCCGGACGGCGAGTCTCCACTGATCCCGTTTTTTTATCCAAGGACCATCTCAGAGAAGTAGAAGACTTGCCCGGCGGGACAGGTGGAGCAGAAGACCACCAGAGCATGACAGACACCCCTGGCTGAGACTGGGACCTAGGGAACAGTGAAACACACAAGGTAGACAAAGCATTTACAGCTCCAAGGACCACAATAGGGAACACCTAGAGTCCAATAAGAGTCTCTTGGACCAAAATAGACAGTTCATTGTCAAATTCACTGTAATGGAAAACCCCCAACTAATCTAACTATGAAAACAAAATGTAGAAACAAAACCGAAAGCTTCAGCGAATACGTCGCCCAACGTAAACTACACTAATTAATAACAAAAATACAAAAGTGGCCGTCACTTCTGCCCTTAACCCTAACAGAGGGAAAACTAAATTAGTACAAAATAAACTCTTTCCTAATTCCTTTTACCACGCTTCACAAAACGGTTTAATATCAAAGGACCAAATTAGAGAGTACTCTTGGTGCTCAAACTCATCCGAACAATGAGAGAAGAAACGAGTAAACTTATTACAAAAGTCAACATAAACGAAAGTCATGAACTGACACGGATTGCCACATGGACAGCTACCCGCTGGCTAAGTAGAGGGTGGACTGATGCCATTCAGCGGAAACTGGCTTCTTTTATGCAGGTGGAACCCTCCTGATTAGCCAACCACATGACCGCGAGAGAGGAGAACCAATCAGGAAATCGAAGGCGACACCTATGAACTGGATAGGTTAAACAAAACAGCAGCGACAAAGAAGAAACAGAGGAGCCAAACAATACACAATACATAATACACAAGTGGAACGTAACACTAGCAACATGCTAGTCATGCTAGAAAACATGCTAATCATGTTAACATCATGTTAACAACATGTTAATCGTGTTACCATCATGTTAACAACATGTTAATTGTGTTATCTTCATGTTAGCAACATAATAATCGTGTTAGCATCATTTTAGCAAACATGTTAAACATGTTAACATCATGATAACAACATGTTAATCGTGTTAACATCGTTAACTAGCTAGCAAACATACTAATCATGTTACCATCATGCTGGCAAGCATGCTAATTCGTGGTAACATCATACTAGCAAACATGTTAATCATGTTAACATCATGTTAACAACATGTTAATCGTGTTAAGCTCATGTTAGTAACAAATGCAGAAAATGTTAACATCATGTTAACATCATGTTTAATCATGTTAATTTGATGTTTAAACTTGATATTGGAGTCAGAGTTTTGCCAAGAAAGCAAATATATTTATTATGTTGGCTTGACAGAGCCAACATACTGTTCTTTGTTCTAAGCTTATTATGTTGGCTTGACATCCCCAAAATTTCTGACTGCTACTCTTCCTAGAGCTTTCAAACTACATCCACCAAACTTTCCACAAACCTTCAAAATGGTCTGACTTGATATGCTCTATCTTTTCTAACTGATCCGGGTTCTGGTTTTCGAAAACCAGAACCACCTAATTTTGACTCTCAAATCCACCTAATTTCCCATAGACTTAACATTGCGACAAACTTTGACGGCTCATAACTCAAAGTGAGGATGTCGCAGAAACTTTAGAGTTACCACGTTTGAAGAAGCTGGCAGGCTCTGCAAGAACTTACCTCACAATGGGGTGTAAATTGTACCCCTGGGGAGTAAGAGCCCCCCAAAATTCCCCAATTGACTTATAATGGGACAGGAAACATGCCCATATAAGGCGTCATAACTGTCCCATGTTGAATAACTTAGCAGTACAACCACTTACAGACAAGGGGGTGGGCTCATTTTACTCAGGCAACCAATCAGTCTTTCAAGATCATCATGACGCTCGGAAGCCACGCCCATAGCAACCATTTACAGGAACCTAGCAACCGTTCCCATAGAACCAGGTGGATATCTTTGCAACACAGTGTCATAGAGACAAGGGGGTGGGCTCATTTGCCTCAGGCAACCAATCAGTATCCCTGAAACTTCATTAAGCTACGAAGTCATGCCCATAGCAACAAAACATGTTAACTTAGCAACCATTTAACAAGACCTATAACTCTGCATCAGAACATCGTAGAGACACAGGGGTTGGTTTGTTTCACTCATAGCTTAGAGTATTATCAAGTGCAGATGCCAATCCACGCCCATAGCAACCAAACATGTTAGCCTAGAAACCGATTAGCAATACCTATGTCTCTGCATCAGAATATCGTAGAGACAAGGGGGTCGGTTCGTTTCACTCATAGCTTAGACTATCATCAACTGACAAATGCTAAGCCACGCCCATAGCAACAAAACAGGTTAGCCTAGCAACCATTTAGCAATACCTATAACTCTGCATCAGAAAATCGTAGAGACAAGGGGTTGGTTCGTTTCACTCATAGCTTAGACTATCATCAACTGACAAATGCTAAGCCACGCCCATAGCAACCAAACAGGTTAGCCTAGCAACCGTTTAGCAATACCTATATCTCTGCATCAGAACATCGTAGAGACACGGGAGTTGGTTCGTTTCACTCATGGCATGGAGTATCATACTAGCAAACATGTTTATCATGTTAACATCATGCTAGTAATAAGGTAAACGTGTTAGCATCATGATAGCAACATGCTAATCCTGTTTTCTTCATGCTAGCAACATGCTTATTGTGTTAGCTTCATGCTAGCATCAATATAATCATGTTAGCATAATATTAGCAACAATGCTAATCGTGTTAACCTCATGTTAGTAACATGCAGTTCATGTTAACATAAATGTTTAATCATGTTTACCTTATGTTAAAACTTGAGATAAGCATCTGAGTTTTGCCACGAAAGCACCACTCACATTTTCTTCAGAAAATGTACCCGTCTAGTTAAAATCATAAACTTTGGCGCGTAACTTGTCCCGCACAGTTTGTCGTAAACCTATGACTGAGGGCTCAAATCGACCGGTTTATTGAGGAGACCTGTGCTATGATGTTTTTAAGCGACCGGGCAGCGGGTGTTCAATAGGGGGGCAAAGAAAAATCCCATTGATTTAACATTGCGATGAACTTTGACGGGTTGTAGCTCAGAACGAGGATTTTGTAGAAATATATGGGGTTACCACATTTGAAGAAGCTGGCAGGCTCTGTAAGAACATACCTCACAATGGGGTGTGAGTTGTACCCCTGGGGCGTAAGAGCCACCCAAAAATCCCCATAGACTTAAAATGGGGCAGGAAATATGCCATTATAAGGCTTTATAAAAGGCCCAGTTGGAATAGACCAATTTGGAGTCGACATCGCGATTACGTCACTGTAATCTGCGCGTGCATACTGGTTGCAGAAAAACAGTGGAAATAAAGCAGCAATGAGTGAAACAGAGACAATTCCTTCAAAAATGTGTTTTTGTGTTCTTAAATGTCAGAATAGGAATGGCAAAAATTATGGTATTATTTCCTATGGAATACCGTCATTGAATATGCCATTTTAAGCTAAACAAGTCATTAAACGAACAGGCTGGACTGACGAAGTCATCCGATCTGTGTTTATTTTATTTCAGGTAAGGTTTTATATAATCTTTCTAAGTCTAACTATTTTGTATACCGTATCCATGTAATTCTCTAGTCGTTATAAAAGCTATCTCTTCCAGGTTTTTCTGCAACCAAGATACGCGTGCGTCCCGGATGTTTACAAACGTATAATTAGCCGCAATTATATTTGCAGCACAGTGTCATAGAGACACAGGGTGGGTTCATTTGACTCAGACAACCAATCAGTGTCACAGGATCATCATGAAGCTATGAAGCCACGCCCATAGCAACCATTCACCACAACCTAGCAAGCGATACCATAGACTCCCATTATAAAAGGCCCAGGGCCCGTATTCATGAAAAATCTTAGCGCAAAGAGTTGCTCCTAGTGACAAAATTCTAAGAAAATTCTTAGAAATGTGGGCATTTTCCTTTAAAATTACAGAAAAGATCCTAGTAAAGAAATTCATAAAGCATCTTAACCCTTAAAATAGCTCTTAAAGTCAAAAATTTTAGGAGTAGCGAAGAGGACTTTTAAGAGACTTAAGCGTTTCTTTAGCAGCAGAGAAAATAGACAAAACACGAAAAGTGAGAAGAAATGTGTTGCAATGCATGACAATTTTTTATATTACTTTAAAGGTTTATCAGATTTTTAAAATAGTTTTTGTGAGTGTTCAACTTTGGTTTATCTTGGTATTCGTGTATAGCTGTTTTGATGCAATGCAAATTGTAAACGCGAAATAACATTATATTATATTTAATTTAGGGCTGTCAACGTTAACGCGTTAATGCATGTGATTATTTTTTTCAAATTAACGTGTGAAAAATATTTAACGCAATTAACGCAGCATCCGTTGGTTTTGACATTCTTTGTCTAGCGTTACATAATGTAATCACGCTCTTATTCGTGTACAGGCTTTTAAACCACTTAAGCGTGATTTTAAACAGTTGCTTTGATGCGTTCAATGAAGATAGACAGCTTCTAAACTGTGGGACGCGGTAAAACGCAACGAGAGGTCCAGTCTGGTGTAAACAGTGATGGGCTAAAGGCTGCGTCGGTGAATCTCTGTCAGACAGCACATCCATGTTAAGTTCTCTTTCGTGCTTGAATGATAATGTCAGAAAGCCCGTTTTGTCTATCATTTTCTCAAGCAAGACTTCAAAGTGTAAAATCTTAAATGAATGCAAAGAGTGGAGAGTGCGGTGACGGTCAGATCTGCGTACTGAGACAGCTCTTAAAGGGGCCACGTTCTTAAACGTGCTGCTGTGACTCCTGTCACTAATGTTAATCAAAGAACAAAATAAAAGAAGAAATCAATGTGATTTTGTAGCTTTAATGAGAATTCTTCTGCATTTAATTTATAATTTAGCATTAAAGACTGTAAAGTGTTTGAGAACTTCCTTCAATTTATGTATATTTCATGATAGCTCTCAATTATATTGTTGAATGGCTATAATTAATGTTAAAATAATCAATTTAATAGAGACATCAGTTACAGTACTAATATCAAAATGTTTTCTTTCATTCATAAAATGACGCTGTTAAAGAAATATGTTGTTTCTACATCAATTTGAAGATTAAATGTGAAATTACTAAAATGTAAAAGTATATTTTAAAATATTATTGTTATGTGCGATTAATCGTGATTAATCACAGAAAATGTCGATTTGACAAAATCGATTGACAGCACTAATTTAATTGAGTGACAGTGAGTTAATAAAACACAACACATTAGATCGTGCAGGGCTCATGTTTGTGACCGATCCTATTAGAGACATGCTAACATCTCCAAGACAGCGCAGAAATGCCATAGAGCCAGAAATAGAAGAAATCACCACATAAACATATTTAGCAACTGGAGAAATGCAGCTATGCAGGAGAGATGATTTGGTTCTGTCACAACCTTCTATGCGGATCACACAAACAATTACAGCACTTACAGAAACTTATTGTGTCACTGTTCATTTTCTATCAAATACGTTGACATTAACAGCATGGTAAATAAAAAATAAAGAATATATGTGTGTGTGTGTGTGTGTGTGTGTGTGCGTGAGTATGGTAAAACAGAAAAAAATTACATGTGCAATTTCAAACTAATGACGCTATACTTAAAAGCTCTCTTTTTTCCATCTTGGCCAACCAACCAATCACAGTCTTCAAAAGACATAGCAACGGGGTCAGCCCCGCCTCCTCACTAAGATAAAAGTTTTTGTCTTTTCCTTGCTCAGAGTTGCTCTCAGATTGATCCTGAATCACTTTTAAGGTAAGACTCCTACGTAGCCGTTTTTAAGCTAAATTAAGAGCTTTCTTAGAGGATTCTTAGAAGCTTTAAGAATACGGGCCCAGGTGGATATATTTGCAGCACAGTGTCGTAGAGACAAGGGGGTGGGCTTATTTTACTCAGCCAACCAATCAGTCTCTCAGGATCATCACCAAGCAATCAAGCCACGCCTATAGCAACCATTTGCAATAACCTAGCAACCAATCCCATAGACTTCCATTATAAAAGGTCCAGATGGATATCTTTCCAGCACAGGGTCGTAGAGACAATAGGGTGGGCTCATTTTACTCAGGCAACCAATCAGTCTCTCGGGATATTCATGAAGCTATGAAGCCACACCCATAGCAACAAAACAGATTAACTTAGCAACCGTTTAATAAGACCTATATCTCTGCATCAGAACATTGTTGAGACATGGGGGTTGGTTTGTTTCACTCGTGGCATGGAGTATCATTCTAGCAACATGCTAATCGTGTTAAAGTCATGCTAACATCATGTTAGCAACATGGTTATCGTTTTAGCATCATGCTAGCAACATACTAATCACATTATCATCATGTTAACAACATGATTGCAACATGCTAATCATGTTAACAACATGTTATTTGTGTTAACATCATGCTAGCAACATGCTAATTGTGTTAACATAATGCTAGCAACATGTAATCATGTTACCATGGTGTTAGCAACATACTAATCGTGTTAACATCATGTTAGCATTATGTTAACATCATGTTAGCAACCTGCTTATCATGTTAGCATCATGCTAACGACATGTTAATGAAAGCTAACAATATACTAAGCCTGGATTTTTTTAAGACTTTAGCCCAGATTTTACAGACTGGTGTCACATTATTTCATGTTGAAAATATGTTTAACCTAAAACCTTTCAAACTATTTTAAACTCTTCTGGCCAGGCTTTGTCAAGCCAACATAAAGTTTGTTCTCAAACTTTACCATATAGTTTTCCTACTATGGTATTCATTTTGGGGTGAACTATCCCTTTAGCCTTACTAAAGCATTTTTTTACGAACTGGTAGGCCTACATATTTCTGCCTCCTCATTCATCCTCCATCTCATTTCATGTATTTGAACAGAACATTGAGAAAAATTTCACCATCACTATTCTTTCTGCTTAAAGGGTAAGTTCATCCCAAAATCAAATTTGTGTGATTTTTTACTCACCTACATGACGTTAAACATGTTTTGAGACCTCCCGGCATCTTCGGAGCACAAATAAAGATATTTAGGTGACATCAAAGAGATTTCCAGGCTTTCTCATAGACATAATGGTTATAGTTGTTGTCAAGGTCCAGAAAAGTACTAAAGACATCGTTAAATTGGTCCATCCGCTCATATTGGCTCAATTGAAAAAAAAATTAAGCGACGAGAATGCTTTATGTGTGAAAAAACAAAACAAAATAACGACTTTAATCAATATATTCTCCTCTCAGTCAGTCTATGGTGCGGGTTCACGAGAGCACTCAGATGCATGCGCATTCGTTGGGGGCAGACGCCGGCATTCTGACTGACAACCTGGAAGCACAACTCTGTGTTTACAAGAAGAAGCTGTATATAAGCTGATCTTCGCGAAATGTCTATAATTATACTTGGGGCTTTATATAGTATCAAATGGGTTTAGGGCTTTTGCTGTAGTCCCATCTTCCCAGAGTTTGTGTGGTCTTTGAACAAGAGTAAAGGATGGGAGGACTGTGTTGCTCCAGCATCCACTGCCTAAACTAAAGCAGAGGATAAATCAAATGTGATGAAAAATCAAATGTGCCATGGTGTACACTGGCTTTGATTAAACGTTCACACAGAGTCAAATGCATCCTGATAATGAGTGAGGAACTGAACTTTTGCTAAGGGTCACAAAGGGAAGACATTCCAATTGTCATATTCAGTATTCACATTACTCACAACAATTCTGAAATTTTATTCCTGCGTTTGGACATCAAAGTGCTGTGCAAGAAGAAATTGGGAGGACCACCTCACGAAGACAAAGCAAAATAGCATGCTGTGGCGTACAGTATCAGTGCTCCATTTGATGCTCTGTGATGCTCTGTGTATGTGTGTGTATATATTAAAGAGGGCCCTTTGAGAGCCACATTTTATATGCATTCTGCCTGGAGTCCATTAGGATATAACAGTTTCATCAGGGCTGTTTTAAATGTTTCCATATACTCTGCATTTTCCTTCTGGTAAAGTAAGATTGAGATGCAGGGTTTAGGTACTATTTACCCCCCAACCCCCAAGCTTGGGCCCCTTTAACTGTAACTCTTAAATTTCACCGCAGAAAACAATGCTGTTAAGAAGATATGAAGAAAGACCACTAATTACTGTGTTATAGAGTTTTGCAGGGATGGCGTATTTTTGCATGCAATACCCGGAAGCGAGTTAGCATTTTAGAACTATGGAAAAAATATGTAAGCATCATAAACCTTTGTTAATCCCAGATCTTTTTTTTGCGATCTTCCAAAAGTATATGAGGAAACTCCATAGGCTTTTGGTTGAGGGAACCAGTGCCATGCAAACTTTGGGGTTGGCTTACAAAAATATGTCATCTCTGCGCTACTGTGTTATGCCAACCCAGTCTCAAGGCAGTTCGTGGCATAGACACGAAATTTGGAATCTATTAATTCATGTTCATGGCTGTTCGCAACATGGTGTTCAGGATTTTCTTTTCGTGTGACTTTCAATACACAGACTGTGTGTACAGTATATTTACATTTATATATTTATAAGTAACTCATCCATAGGTCCTTCCACTCTCACTATTTGTATGCACCATTGGTCTGAAAGTAACGCAATTTCAATCCTCCATATGTATGTTGTGGGGTCTCGGGTCTGAGCACTTGTTTTGTTTTGTTTTGTATCTTGTCGAACACATGGTACAGCTTGACAGCTCTCCATGTGCTCGGTGTCTTTGTGATAGCCCCGCCCCTCGTGTCGATAACTACTCCTCATTAGTGTTTCACTCTCTTCACCTGGGTTGGCTCCGATTTTTCTATCTCTCCCTCCTGGTTTCTCGTTTTCTCTCGTGATTTATTTCCTTTTTTAAACCCTCTCATTCCTCCGTCCTGTGTCAGATCTTCAGTGTTTCTGCCGGCGAATTACCGATCGCTTGTCTTGGGAAACGTATGATATCACCTCATTTTTTTGTTCAGGCTCCAGAGCTGTGTTTGCCACGTGGTGTGTTTTTGTCTTCCCGCAGCGTTGGACTCGCTGCCTGGATTCTTTATCTTCTTGATCGGTTGGGCGGTTCCAGAGGGATTTTGCTCTACGGGTGCCTGAAAGAATGCATCTGCCCAGTCGGTCTATGTGAGCTTTTACCCCTACTATGCTACCTTGTCGGTCTGTGGGTTCCAGTTTGGATTTTACCTCTCCTGTCGGATAAAGTGGATCTTCATCCAGTGTATTTTCCCCGTCAGTCTTGTGAACTTGCCTGAAAAGGTTTTCTCCTGTCGGTCTAGTGGGTCATCTTCGGAAGCATAAGTATACTGTTGACCAAGTGGTCGGTTTTGTTTGCTGCCTCCAAAGGACTATTGAACTTCTTTCAAGGATTACCTCCCGTGTCTCTGGTTGAACTTTTGTGATCAGTGAATTCGCTGGCCTTGTCTCATTCACTCGCCGTGGGCACAGTTTCTTTCTCTCTCTCAGCTGCGGCCGTCCGCTGGATATAAGACTCCTTGGCTCCTTTCCCTTTTTTGCCGAGCGCTCGAGCCTTTTTTGCCCTGGTGTATCAGAGACCCTGTCTCTTCACACGTCTGTGCTAAAGACTTTTTGGGAACATTATTTTCTCACCGTTTAACGGTCCTTGTTTTTTATTGTATTGTCCCTGTATTATTTTCGGCTGTGTTGAGGCATAATTAAAAGTTCAACTTACCCTGCAATTGACTCTCGAATTTTCCTGCCAGAACCCTACCAGTATGTACTGTACATGTGGCAGAATTGACTGTGATAACCTGATATCAAAAGAAGTCATACATATTTTAGGATGTGGCTAACCAACACCTTACCTCACCCCAAACCCCAAAATCACAGCAGCAAAGGCGGATTTAGCTAAAAACGCGAGTCACACGAGCTGGCAAAACAACAATAAATGGCCCACAGTACGTGCGGCCGGTCGCTGGGAAGTGGTGGGGGACCAGAGGTACTCCGTACCAGAGGAGTCGGACGGGGAGTCCCACGACTCCCTTCGTCTCCGCCGGGCCACGGGTGTCGCCGAGGAGTGCAGCAGAATGCACCGAGGCAGGTGGTTCCAGGACGATCGGAGAGGCAAGACATGCTGAGGCCCCAGGCGGATCCCGATTGTTAGCATAACAAACAAGTTCCGAGAAGCCCAGGGGTCTCAGCATCCGCATCTCCGACCGGGAGAGAGGTTCCGCGAGGCAACCATTGAACATTATCTTGAGTTCCTCCTCCCCGAAGCAGCCTCGCTCTGCTACTGCCAAGAACTGATTGGCGAACACCCAGATGTTCGTGTCTCCCTGGCGGAGGGAAAGGAGGCGGTGGGTCTCCCTAGCCCGGCTCCCCATATCCACAGAGCTGCCTGCTGGGCTCAGTATTAGCTCTTGCGTTCTGTCACGAATGGTGTGGAAGAGAACCCAAATGCAGGCAGCCAGAGGTGAAGGGGTTAAACAAAAGACTTTTAATAACAATATAACAAAACAAAACACCCAGGAGGGGGTAACAACGACAGGACAAATAATAAAAAACAACAACCAAAAGACTACCCACGAGGGGGGCAAGACAGCAGGATAAAATAACTACACGACACAACGTCTTACAAACACAGAGAGGTAAATAACAAAACTCACAGTCCATGGACGAGCACAAGGTACAGGTACACAGTACATACATAGAGTACATAGAACGCAAGAGCACAGGACAATGAAACATGAGGGCATTATATGGGGCTAGACAAACGAGGGATAATGACACAGGGCAGGTGAGGAACATGAGACACGGCAGGGAAGCAATACATGAAACGAGAGGGGCGGGGCCAATGACAAGACACGAGAAAGCACATGAGAAGTAAAAACGTAAACAACTCATGGCTTTCTCACATAAAACCTAAGGGCTCCGTCCCGATCCTGCCACACGACTAGAAATACAGAACCAAGAAGGCAGGACCATGACACTGACTGACACGAAAAAAATGGGGAAATTTGTGTCACTAAACACAAATGAATTACAGTTTGTGACAATGTCACGAATTCCCGTGAGACTGTTTGTCATGCAGCAGTAATCTGTAAATTCCATTCCATTTCCTTACTGGGATGTGTGAAATAGTTAGCTTTGAGTCATAAAATATCACATACTGTCACGGTCCCACCGTCTTGTTTATGAAATTCTAGTCGTGTGGCGGGATCGGGGCAGAGTCCTTAGGTTTTATGTGAGAAAACCATGAGTTGTTTGTTTTTACTTCTCATGTGTTTTCTCGTGTCTCGTCATTGGTCCCGCTCCTCTCGTTTCCTTGTTATCTTTCCCTGAGTGTTTTATTACCCACACCTGCCCTGTGTCATTATCCCTCGTTTGTCTCTCCCTATATATACCCTCATGTTTCTTTGTTTCGTTACTCGTGTATTACGTATGTTCTGTGCATGTGTTTGTACCTGTAACCTGTGCTTATGTGCCTGTGTTTTGTATAGCCTCGTGTTCGCGTTCTCGTCTTGATGTCTGTTCCCCTAAAGTGAGTTTAGTTTTGCCCCATTGTGGGAAGTTTTCTTTTGCATTTGGTTACAATTAGTCCTGTCTGTGTTTTCCCCCATCGTGGGTGTTTTGTTTGGTTTTATTAAAGTCTTTGTGTTAACCCCTTCATTGCCGCTGCCTGCATTTGGGTTCTTCTTCACCGTGCTTCCGTGACAGAATACACGAGCCACTATGAACCCAGCAGTCAGCACCTCGGCCTCTACCAGGCGGGAGTTGGCCAATTGGTGGCAGTCAACCACTGCCAGGATCCAGAGGGGCGACGGCCCGTTTCTGCCGCAGGGCGACCGGGCCCTCGCCGAATATGCCCAGGCATCTGCAAGGAGGAGAGGCTTTCTCCCCGAGGCTGTTATGAACGCCTTCTTCCTTGCGGGCCTGGTCAACCCTCCATCTCTGGAGGACCGAGAGAGAATGGTCAGGGGGTCATTCAAAGACATGGTTAATGGCCTCTCCTCCAGCGACCACCCAGGCTCCTCAAGCTCCCGCCTACCTCCTATTGCGGAGGATTGTGTAGTGGCGGTCGCCACCCTGGGGAACGCCACACCTTCCGCTTCAGCCCCTGCAGTCTCGTCTCCACCAGTCAGCCTGGGTGGCAAGCGGGGGAGGCGAGCGTCCTAGGGATCCACCTCCGAGGAGTCCCAGCCGGAGCCAGCCGTGCCTTATACCTCCTCCTTCCATCACCCGACCACCACCCGGGTGGCTCGGCGGAAGAAGAAAAGGCAGCGGCGGGCAGCGTGGACTCCAACCCAGCCAGTGCAGCCGGCGTCCAGTCCGGTGCAGCCGGTGTCCGGTCCGGTGGTCCAGCCGGCGTCCAGTCCGGTGGTCCAGCCAGCGACCAGTCCGGTGGTCCAGCCAGCGACCAGTCCGGTGGTCCAGCCGGCGTCCGTCCGGTGGTCCAGCCGGCGTCCGGTCCGGTGATCCAGCCGGCGTCCGGTCCGGTGATCCAGCCGGCGTCCGGTCCGGTGATCCAGCCGGCGTCCGGTGATCCCGCCGGCGTCCGGTCCGGTGATCCAGCCGGCGTCCGATCCGGTGATCCAGCCGGCGTCCGATCCGGTGATCCAGCCGGCGTCCAGTCCGGCGTCCGGTCCGGTGTCCAGTCCGATGTCCAGTCCGGTGTCCAGTCCGATGTCCAGTCCGGTGTCCAGTCCCACCCCCCCTCCCATGTTTGTTGTTTTTATTATCCCACCCCAATCCTGTGATCTTGTTGTTCTGTCTGCCCCTTGTCTTGTTCACCATGTTTGTCTGGTTTTTGTCTTTGGTCCAGTCTGTCAGGTCTTGTTAGTCACCCCTTGGTTAACACCTGGAGGTGTTCATTAAGGGGGGGGCTCTGTCACGGTCCCACCGTCTTGTTTATGAAATTCTAGTCGTGTGGCGGGATCGGGGCAGAGTCCTTATGTTTTATGTGAGAAAACCATGAGTTGTTTGTTTTTACTTCTCATGTGTTTTCTCGTGTCTCGTCATTGGTCCCGCTCCTCTCGTTTCCTTGTTATCTTTCCCTGAGTGTTTTATTACCCACACCTGCCCTGTGTCATTATCCCTCGTTTGTCTCTCCCTATATATACCCTCATGTTTCTTTGTCTCGTTGCTCGTGTATTACGTATGTTCTGTGCATGTGTTTGTACCTGTACCCTGTGCTTATGTGCCTGTGTTTTGTATAGCCTCGTGTTCGCGTTCTCGTCTTGATGTCTGTTCCCCTAAAGTGAGTTTAACACGATTATACTAATCGTGTTAAAGGTGTTCTGCATTTGGGTTCTTCTTCACCGTGCTTCCGTGACACATACAATTATACAACACTTAGCTCCTGTTTTCTGTACATCCAGGGGTGCGTTTCCCAAAAGCATTGTAAGCCAACTATGGTCGCAAGTTCCGTCGTTCCAGCATAGTTCAACGATTTAAGTGTTCCGCGAAACCATCGTTCCAACGATCAATCGCAAACAGCATTGCAAAGTTGCATTGTTGGAACTACAGGTCTAGAGCTGTGGTTAGAAGTATAGTTCCTTTTTATTATGACATGTAGACTTACAAGCATAATGCCTTTTGAGCAAACTAAGCAAGCAACATGCAGTGCATTCTATATCCATAATTCGAAATACAAACAAATTTAATTTTACATCTTTTAGTTTGTTAAGAAAATACAAGCACTGTTTTTTTAAAGCGGCAGTCCATAGGATTGGCCTCTTTGTCGCCATCTCAGTTTGTAATTGCAACTGCAGGTGATGTGCGGAGATATTTCTTTACGTGAGTTGTGATTCGGTACTGCTCAACTGCGCGGATGAGTCTAATGTTTTGAGTCGTGGCCTGTGACAGTGCACCGGTGAGAATCTTCACTGTACACCAGTAGCGCATAATAAACACAGATAACATGGCAGATGATATAACACGAAATAAGAGCATAAACAGACACAAATAGCGCAAATGGAGGCTGTGTTGAAGTGTTTTGATATTATTTCGGGTGCTGGGTCATCTCCATACCTGCCAACACTGCCGTTTTGACAACTTGGTTCAAACAATTGATCTCCGACAGAGGTACTATGGTTTCGGGAAACAGTCGTAACTACATCGTTAATTTCCCCAATGATACATCGTACTATGGTGGTTAACCAGCAAGTTATGTCG
The DNA here is from genome assembly GCF_024868665.1 of Triplophysa rosa. Lineage (NCBI taxonomy): Eukaryota > Metazoa > Chordata > Actinopteri > Cypriniformes > Nemacheilidae > Triplophysa > Triplophysa rosa. Next base: position 26,532 of record NW_026634478.1, read on the forward strand.
TTGTTCGGGAAACGCACCCCAGAACAGTACTGAAACAATGTTTTATATCATTCTGCGACAGTAACCATTGAAACAATACTACACCAAAGCTACTGATTTTCTTAGTGAACATTTCTTGATACATGTTAGAAATGTCACACGCTTAGTTGCTCTCTCTTTCTGTGTCACTTTCTCACACGCACGCACACACCGATGTCCTTTTCTTTCTTGTATGATTTTTCTAATAAAAAAAAATGCTTATTATTACAGCTCAACAAAGTTTCTCAGCCTCTGGAAAAGAACTGCACCATAGACGAAGAGCTAAGAGAGAAATCAGCTGTGTCAGAGCAACTCAGCTCAGATTATTACTGACAGATCACCAGTGCACACAGAAACATGGACAGTCTAAAGGTAAATCTCATTAAAGTATTTGTCATACATACATACATGCTGTATGTTTTTGTTTAAAAGCATGTCATTAGCTCTTTTCTAAAACTTTGTGACCTGACTCAATGCATTCTGTTTATGTCAAAAGTATCTGTGTGTTTTAAAAGTGACTGATTTTGAATAATCTACATAGCCAGTAACTGTGCTAAATATAGTACCTGAATTCTAAGTATATATTTATTACTGTATTATAAAAGCTCAACAAAGGCTAAATATATGGTATACTGCATAGATGTGATGTAAATGTGCCAATAATATTATCTTAAATTGCATAATATATTGAAAAAATCTACGAGCATGTATATAATACTTTAAAATTACCCATATCTTACTAGGTTTTAATGCAGGGTGATTATGATCCATTAAAGCAGAACACTGTGCTGTAAGTGATTACACAGACTTCCATTTTCTTCAACCCCACCAGTATCCAGACATAGAAGATTCACCTCAAGCCCATTACCCCCCTCCACCTATGTCATCTCCACCTTCCACCACTAACCCCCCAGTCACCTCGCCCTCATCCTTTACTTCACATGGGAACACTTTTCAGCATGTCCACAAGGCCACCACAGGTGAGAAAGCATTAAGGAACTATTTAATAGCAAACGCTACTTGTATGTTCTGCAATCCTGACAATCCTTTTGTAAGAACTGCTATAATTATTTACTCATCATTTCTTAATTTCACTGAATGGCTTAATTACACTTCACTGAGTAATAGCAATCAGCATATGTGAATATTATCAAAACATAATCATAACAGATGACAGTAACAAATAATGTTTTTGTTCTGATCTTGTTCTGTCATTGCAGTGGTAAAGAACCTTAACTCCAGTATGCCTGCGAGTAAGCCAGTACCAGAGAAAGGGAGACTGTTAATGAGTGAAATGAAACTGGGAGATGTAAAATCTATTGCCAGCCTAAAGAAATCTGGATTGACAGCAGATTTGACCATTTCGGTTAGAAAATCTAATATATACATTATTTTATTAAAACTTAAACTATACAGACTTCATTTATTTTATAAAAAGCACTGTAGCATGCGTCCAAGTTAAAGGGAAAATTATGCTTTTCAATTTTTTTACTTAGTGTGTAATGTTGCTGTGTGATCATAACAAAGTCATACAAACATTTCAAAGGTCAAATTTCACTATAAATGTGTTATCTATAACAGAAAACACATTTCCAGAACTACATTGAGCAATTCATTCGAATGACAGTGTACTTCTTCTGTAAAGTTGAGCATCGCAATATTCCTCATAATAATTCCTGCTCAAGACATACAGCACACAAAGAAGGGAGCAAGGCCTGGTTTAGCTGCTTTAGTAGTTTTTTTCTGCCTTCAAGAGATGGTTGAATGTTAATTAATTCTAGCTGATGGCTCCCTTTTTTCAAAAATGTAAGCTTGTTAATTGCTTTTAGATATAGCAATAAAAATTCAGCTACACTCGTTCTAACAGTCATAAAAAATAACAGTCAGAAATCACCTCATGTCTAATAATCCCTTTGAAAACTTTATCATTTGCTATAAAAGCTATTTTTTATTAACAATCAAACGTGAAAACTTATTCTAGTAGATTAAAAATCAAGACTTTCTACAGTAAATAGCCATAATAGGATTAAATTGTTATTTTGTCATGATGCATGGCACATTTTGAACCTACCAATGCATTATGCTCTTGTTTTCTCTCAGAATAAAATAGTGGTGTTACCCACAGAGGAGGCCAATTTGTCTGATATTGATTACCTGGTACCCATGCATGATGAGAAGGGAAGACCTATAGCAGAGTGGAAGAGACAGGTGATGGTACGACAGCTACAAACTCGTTTATTTGAGCAGGAAACTCAGAGGATGAAGGTGAGAAATATTGCAGGAAATGTCTTCTGTTTCTGTTTGATATTATGAGATAAGGTAATCTTATGTTTGAGAGAAAATTTCTTCTGGATAGCTTATAATTGAATGTTCTTTTAAATTAACAGGAGAATGGTAGTAGATGTGCAAAGATGGATAGTTGGAGATATTCCCAGGCTCACAATGCCATCCTGGGCCCATTTGGAGAACTTCTAACAGAGGATGACCTCATTTATCTGGAGAAACAAATTGAGAATGTGTCCATGCAAAAAAACTCTGAAGGCTACGAAATGGAACTTGCTCGTCTGGCCGAAGATCTTCGAAACAATCTCCCAGCACCCATAGTCAACATCACTGTCAACACCCAGTACAGAAACCTCTCAACACAGACTCACTTGCCTGTTTGGTGTAACCGTATTTCAGGCATTGTAAAGAGTATGTCTCTGCTCATGACCAACCTAACAGACCAGCCTTACTGCAAAATGCCAAACACTGAGCTTGTAAATGTCTTCTCCCAGGCTTCTGAGAGACAACCCCCAAACAGAGGCAGGAGGGAGAAAATAGAAAATGAGATTCACCAGTTTGGCGTCTCAGTGAGGAATCTAAAGTCCAACTTTGAGAATCAGAATGCTTCATCATTAGAAGGCTCAGGGAGCACAGAGTCATTGTGTAAACAAGAGCTAGAGCCAGTAGAGAATGCATTGGATGAGGTCCTTCAAGTAAAAAGACCTGAGGCTGACCAAAGCATGAATGAATTGGGTATAGACCTTATTAACATCAGCAATGTAATGGAAAGTACAACCCTGCGCAAGGAACGCATTGTGGTCTTGTTCCTTGGTCACTGGAAGAAATCAGCATATACTGTAACTGTGCGAAATGCACAGAGGAAGCAAAGCGTTGATTCACTGGAAATATCTAAGAAACCCAAGTGTGAACGTAAGATTAGCTTGGATGTTCCTCAAAAGACAACCATGGAGAATGGCAAATTAGGACACTTCTTTAAGCAGAGAAGTGCTATCAACAAGATGATTGGGAATTGGAGAAGCATGATCTCATTTGTCCCATCACGGCAGATCCGAAGACTAAACCGGCAACAGGCCATTTACTCACCAGAGCAGTTCTTGCCTCGTGTGGATGGATCTCCTGTTGGCTATGACACATTGACTTTAGATCTCTTCATGCTTGGCTACTTTCACATACTGGAGCTGGATTTGCCACCAGATGAGAGGAAAATGAGACACCTTTTGTGCTTTGAAGTTTTTGACCATGTGGGCCGCTTCACCTGGGAGACCGTTCGGGATTTCCACAAGGCTGTAATTCAGGACATTGAGGCTGGGAACCGAGAATGGAAGGATGGATTTGAAGACATTAAAGTGACATTTTTTAGAGATAGATCAGGTCAACCAGGGCTTGAAAACTCAGAACAGACACCCACGGTAGAAACTAGGCCTGTACCTAAAGTCGTTGTTCAAATACCCACTCCAGACGAGGGTGATGTCCCCAGAAACAGTACTGATTTTACTAGTCTAAGCAATGAAGATATATGCAAATATATTGACCGTAGTTTTGCTTTCTGGAAAGAAAAGGAGGCAGAGATATTTGATTTTGAGGAATGACAACAAGCTTTTTGAGGACACAAGCATACAGACTTCACATTTGCCGTAGTATTGGGACCAATATTTATACAGTTGTGAAGACATGCTTTTCTCCATTTATCCTTAAAGTAACTGAACTTTTTCCGGGACAGGGATTATTTTAAACCAGGACTAGACTTTTGATAAAGTAGAATATTTAAGTCCTTTTCAAAAACAAACAAAATTCTTTACCAAAAAAAAAACAAACGGTGGCACTTCAGTATAGGGGTCAATTCTCGCTATTAACAAACCATTAACTACAACTTTTTCCCCAATAAACTCTTAACTTGTTGCTTATTATTAGTAAGTAAGGTAGTTGTCAGGTTAAAGTATTGGGTGGGATTAGGGGATTAGCCTTTTATTCATCTTTGAAACGACCATATTGTTCTGAATATAAAGACTATGTTCTTTTTCTTGGAAATACATAGGAAAAAATTGTGTCATCATACTTAAGGTTTAGGCTTTTACCTGTCAATAATACAACCGCCAAATACTTGTAAATTAAGTAAATTAATCAGGAGTGAATTGAAGCCATCATTAAAATGCTATCAGTCATAGAAAAGCTTCTAGTCTGTTTTTTCTCACTTGCAAGACTACAATAAAAGTTTACTTCTATGTTAATGAGATTTTGTTAGACTGGTTTTCACATTGAAATAATATTAAATTGTACTGCAGGTTATTTTTATGGTATATGCTTTAGTTTTTGTGATAAGTGATTGTGTTGTGGTGGTACATTTTAAAAGAATTACCATGCTTTAGTTACAATATACAATACAATATGCAATATGCAGATGCACTACAGCCCCCCCTAGTGTCTTCTATAGAGATGTGCAATAATTGCAATGATCTGAAACCATCGCGATGAGACGATTATTTAATAATCGTGACAGCCCTACTTACCTGACCGTGTCTCATCTTGCCCTGCCTTACCCTGCCATGTGTTTTGACGTTGTGTCGTGTTTATTTTTTTTGTTAATTCTTGTCCTGCTGTTTTTTGTCCCCCACGTGGGATGTTTTTGGTTTCAGTTTTTTAATATATATTAGTCTTGTCCCCGTTACCCCCTTGTGGGTGTTTTTTTTTGTTTCTGTTATTAAAGTCTTTGTTAACCCCTTCATTCCCGCTGCCTGCGCTTGGGTTCTTCCTACCCCGAAATCCCTGACAATTGTACTGCGTGTCCACTTTGACTCTTGATTTGGGTGTGTGACAACAACGCTCTCTCTACGTACGCATAATTGCCTCGATCAAAACGTGTTTTCAAACTCAAAATACATTTGTTATGGGGGCCCCCTAGTGTTCGGGGCCCTGGGCTGCAGCCCATGTAGCCCATTATGATAAAGCGGCCCTGAGTAACAGTTGATTTCTCGGACATACACAAAATGGATGATTTAATGATTTAAGATGCATGAGCAAAATAATTTTTTAACACGTTTCTCATAGTTTAATGATTATTTTGGACAAATATTTATAAGAAATATATACATAAACGTATTTTAGAGCTAATCTGAAGAGCAAAACCTCACATTTATCAAATCGGACAGCACAAAAACAGCAAATTCCAGTATAGAATGGGGCATTTTTGCAAGATAAAATATTATATATGGATTTTTGTATTAAATGAAGTAGAAATGTCCCCTGATATAAAAGTGATCATTGCTTGAAGAGGAAAGTTAATGAAAATGTTTAGTTTTTATAGGAGCACATCTTTATATGCCTCTCGGAACAGTTTGATAATGCCCCCTAAACAATAGGGGCAATGGAAATATTTGGGTTCTTCAAGAATAATTTCAGCAAGCTCTTGTGACCCTTGAAAACCAGGATAAACCTTGACCCAGTTTGAAAAGCTGCTTTGTCTCAGGAGGAAAGAGAAACTCTGTTGATACTGGATAACTGCCAGCTTGACGTTTCTCAGGCACTGGGGCTGTGCATGTGTATTTGTGTGGGAGCGTGTACATTTGTATGTGTGGGTGTGTGTCAGGGGATTGCGTGGGTATATTTTTTTACAGCTCCAAGGCAGATTTTGGACCAGAATTGTGTGAGACAGTCTCCCTGTGTGTTTTTGAAGGAGTTACACAAATGCAGATTTAGATGTATGATAAAGCAGAAATGTAATGAAATGGTGCACTGTGAAAAAAACAGCAATTACACAGCCACAAGCTTTTACGTTCAGAGATACATCAAGAAAATAATAAACAAGAAATAAAAAGGATTTGTAGCAAAACTGTGATGCTGTTTGTCAGAAAAGCTTTCTCAATCAATCTAGACTTGCAGACTGTATGGAGACTTGTTTGACAAAGAGCATGGCAGTTTACAGTTTTTATCTTAATCCCCACTCCTTTTCTTTTTAAAGATCTTGTCATACATGATGGCTAGTGATAAGGTTGTTTTGTTAAGAAGAAGATGTTGTATAGGGTGTCTCCTCTTTCTCAATGTTTTCAGTTTTTTTTCTCTACATAAAGCTGCTAAGCTTAGCAGTGGTTGTATATGGAGCTGAGCCAGTGACAGAGTCACTCCAGAGAATCATCTCTCAAGTAACTACTTTTAATGACATGCCTTTTATCTTTTATCTATATTGTTCCCTTTTGTTTTTCTGGGTTTCTGTTTGTTGACTTTGGGAACAGAGGGTTGAACTACATAAAAAGTTGATGTTTCGTGTTATTTTACCATCTGCTTAACATTAAAAAGACACTTCATATCCAAACAACTTTCAGTAATTCAATTACAGACTCCATTTATGAGAAGTGATGTGTCCTTAAAGGTCCAATGTATAATTTTTGGAAGATCTATTGACAGAAATGCAATATAATATACATAAATATGTCTGCAGAGGTGTAAAAGGACCTTTCATAAGCGTTTTGTTTTTATTATCTTTGAATGAGCAATTTCTATCTCCATAAACTGCGGGTCCCCCTGCATGGAATTCGCCATGTTGTTTCTACAGTAGCTATAAACGTATGGGATTCCTTTTGTGTCAATAAAAATGAACGCAAACTTTAAAAAAACGAACAAAAAATATACAATGAGAAAGAAAAAAAACACTTTGATAATGAAAACAATAAACTTAATTGCAAGAATGTGACATGATTTTCAAATAAACTGCAATTTTTCTTAACAATTTTTTAAGTTTCGTTTTTGCAAATAATAGTTTTGAATTCGATGCTAGATTTTTCATTTGCGCTTTTCGAGTTTTCGTTTACACTTCTCAAGTTTTCGTTCGTCTTTCTGGCACAAATCTCACGTGTGGGCGGGGCTTATGGCCACTTTACTCTCATTGGTTAGTGAGATTTGGGTTGACAGCTCCCTGACCAGGAAGTCGATACTGAAGATACTTGTTTTAGTGTTTGTACTTAAATTACTTTCTTATTTTGTTAGTATATTAGCAGGGTTGCCAACTTTCAGGCACTTAAAAGTAGGACACTCTTCCAGGCTCTATCACGCCATAACAACAAGCCGAGCAAACACAGAATAGCTAGCCATATTCACATGCAACTTTACGTGGGTTTAGAGGCCGTCAAGACAGCAGTCTATAATATAAAATTACAATGATATCAGGAAAACGAGATGCCTAGTGAGTTTTGAGGAGATATACAATAAAGAGTTATGCTTCCAGTTCATATTTCTAATTTATAGATTATAATCGTGGTGGCATTTTATGTATTGTTTCTATCTTTAAATGTTTGTTTATAGTTTAAGAAGTCTCTCTTCTGCTTTTCTTTAACCTGTTTTATGTAGGTGTGTAAATACATAATGAAATTGTTGTTTGCAAGAGGCAGACTAAATGAATAAAACATTCTAAAGGCCTCTAATTGTGTCACCTTATGAATTTGTTTTGTTGTAGCGTTTAAAAAACATAAATGTCATTTGAATGTAGGCTATTGGTACTGTTTTATGAGATGTACATTCTGTGAATGTAAAGAAAGGGGTATAATACTGTACATTCACCATGAGTTTAAAAAGAAAGATACAGTACTTGACTTATAAGTGGACTTAATTCTTTAAAAGGAGACTGTTTGCAAGAGCGACATCGTCATCCTCCTCCTCAGCTGGACACAAGTCACCATCGGGTACATTTATGTAATTGAGATAATAAAATCGCTAAAAGTTTTTCTGTACAGTAACTATGCAGCAATGTTTTCATTTAGCACGTTTATTTCACACAACCCAATAATCTGTAACGTGTCTTTATTGGATGTTATAATGCAAGTTGTTCGTTCCTTTTAAAGAAAATAATCTTAATAGTCCATAAAATAATACCTGACAAAAAAACATAAAGCCCACAATGAACGCGCTTAGTAAAGACATACAGTAATTGCTACTGTACAGGAATAAAACTTTTAGTGATTTTCTTTATTATCTGAATTACATTCATTTACCTGAGGCTGAGGAGGACGATGATGAGGAAGACACTTGCATCCACAGCACGCATGACTTACCAACTTCAAATACCAATTACTAATATACTAACTAAATATGAAAGTAGTTTTCAACTCAACTCAACTCAACTTTATTTATATAGCGCTTTTACAATTTTCATTGTTACAAAGCAGCTGTACATGAGACACATTGACTACAAGCAAAACAATCAAAGTTGTACCTGCAAAAACAAGAAAAGGTTGAAAACACAGAAGACAGACACACCCACACACAAAACACTCCACACACACAACACGCACACGCACCAACACACACAGACACAGAGACACACACACACACGTACGTACACAGACAAGTACGCACACACACACACGCTCAGTGAGAGCACACATTTAGGATAAAGGAGAGAGAAGCACAGGTCAAATATAACAGATAATAAATTCCTATATGCAATATTAATTAAGTAAAACTTTAAGATTCTAAAGCAGCCCCCCCGGTCAGGCAGATAGTGCAAAAACAGTATGCAAACGGTGGCGAGGAACCCAAAACTCTAATCGAGAAAAAAAACCTCAGGAGAACCCAGGCCCAACCAGGGGATTCCAGTTCCCCTCTGGCAAAAGCTGCTGCCTCTGCACAAGCTCCAGAGAACTTGCACAACAAGGCTAAATAAAATAAATAAACTTAATAATAAAATAAATTGTAGTTTAAGATTATCATTAATAATCTAATAGCATTTGAAGTTTTGTGGTGAAGACATGTCAAGAGACCGCGTCCTTCTTTATCCAGCTCTATCATCTCAGCTCTTGTCAGGTCCCCACTTCCCATTCTCCACTCTACCATCAGGTCAGGCCATGAACTGCATCCTGCTCGCTGTGGTAACCTTGGAACAATGAGACAAGACTGGCTGAGAGTAGAGTACTGTTCTGTACTCTTTGATGCAACAAGTACATCAGTTGTGTTTTTGGTTCCGGTTGATCTAACTAATGCAGCCTAAACCCTCTAAAGATTTATATTATGGAAGAGTAGTGTATGCAAGATTAAAAAGATGCGTCTTTAGTCTAGATTTAAACTGACAGAGTGTGTCTGCCTCCCGGACAGTGCAGGGAAGACTATTCCAAAGTTTAGGCGCTAGATAGGAAAAGGATCTACCACCTGCACTTGATTTTGAAATTCTAGGTATTACCAACTGACAGGACGCCTGAGAGCGTAATGCACGTGAAGGACTGTAATACAAAAGGAGTTCATTCAAGTACTGAGGAGCTAAACCATGTAAGGCTTTATAGGTAATAAGCAAGATTTTAAAGTTAACGCGATGCTTTATAGGTAACCAGTGCAAGGTTGACAGAACCGGGCTAATATGTTCATACTTTTTTGTACGTGTAAGAACTCGAGCTGCCGCGTTTTGGACCAATTGGAGTTTTTGTAATAAGCCTGCAGGGCAACCACCTAACAGTGCATTACAGTAATCTAGTCTTGATGTCATGAATGCATGAATTAACTTCTCTGCATCTGGATTGACAGCATATGACGTAGTTTAGATATATTCTTAAAATGGAAAAACGCAATTTTACAGGTGTTGGCGACGTGGCTCTCAAATGACAGATTACTATCGAATAGAACGCCAAGATTCTTTGCTGACGACGAGGGTTTTATGGAACATCCGTCAATAGTTAAACAGTATTCTTGGTTGTTACTTATAGCAGTTTTCGGTCCAATAAGTAACACTTCCGTTTTGTCCGAGTTCAGTAATAAAAAGTTGTTACTCATCCAGTTTTTTATATCGACTATGCATTCCATTATTCGATGGAACTGCTGTGTTTCATGAGGCTTCGAGGAAATATAAAGTTGAGTATCATCAGCATAACAGTGAAAGCTAACTCCGTGTCGCTTTATTATATCTCCTAGAGGTAGCATGTATAATGCGAAGAGCAGAGGCCCTAAGACTGAGCCCTGTGGTACACCGTACTGGACTTGCGATTTGCGTGACACCTCATTGTTTATTGCTACAAATTGAAAACGGTCGGATAAATAAGATTTAAACCATTTCAAAGCTATTCCCTTAATGCCGACATAATTTTCGAGTCTATGTAGGAGTGTGCTGTGGTCAATGGTATCGAATGCAGCACTAAGGTCTAGCAGCACCAATAACGAGATACAACCTCGGTCAGACGCCAATAGCAGATCATTTGTAACTCTGATCAAAGCAGTCTCTGTACTGTGACATGCTCTAAATCCAGACTGGAATTCTTCATTGATGTCATTCCTTTGGAGGAAGGAGCATAATTGAGTTGAAACTACTTTTTCCAGAATTTTAGATATGAAAGGTAGATTCGATATAGGCCTGTAGTTCCTTAGTTCTCTAGGGTCGAGTTGGGGTTTTTTGACAAGGGGCCTTATAACAGCCACCTTATATGCTTTAGGCACATGTCCTAATGTCAGAGATGAGTTAATAATACCAAGAAGAGGATCTATAATTTCTGGGAGCATCTCTTTCAGTAGATTTGTAGGTATAGGGTCTAGTATGCATGTTGTTGATTTAGATGATCTAATAATTTTAGACAGCTCATCTTGATCTACGGTATAAAATAATTGCATTTTCTCCTTAAGGGCGCTGTAGTTAGTTTGTTCAGCGGGTTTCACTTCTGATTGCATTGTTATAATTTTTTCTCTAATATCTTGGATTTTATATGTGAAGTAGTTCATAAATTCATCACTGCTATGCTGATATACAGGATCAGAAGTCACTGACGATTTATTTTTTGTTAATTTAGCCACCGTGTTAAATAAAAACCTAGGGTTGTGCTTGTTTTCTTCTATTAGTGATGAAAAGTAGGCGGATCTAGAAGTTTTTAGGGCTTTCCTGTATTTTCGAATACTATCCTTCCATGCTGTACGAAATACCTCTAATTTAGTTTTCTTAAAGTTGCGCTCCATTTTTCGGGCCGCTTTCTTTAGAGCCTGAGTGTGTTCATTATACCACGGTGTGGGGCTGCCATTTTTAATCTTCTTTAAACGTAGTGGAGCAACTTTGTCTAGCGTTACCGAGAAGGTGGAATTAAAATTTTCAGTGGTAATGTCAAGATCTTCAACGTTATTTCTCATGATTTGAGACAATTCGGGCAGATTATCGAGAAACGCATCTTTGGTAGTTGAAGTTATTGTTCTACCATATTTGTAACAATGAGTTTTATTTGCAGCCGTAGGCCAGTGAAGCAAACATAATACCAGATAATGATCCGAAATGTCTTCACTCTGCTGAAGGATTTTAACGTCGTCCACATTTATACCGTAAGACAGTATTAAATCTAAAGTATGATTACGAAGGTGAGTGGGTCCTGACACATGTTGACTAATGCCCATGGAGTTAAGAGTGTCTTTGAAAGCCATTCCTAAGGCATCTGTAACGTTATCTACGTGGATGTTAAAGTCACCAACGACAAGGAGTCTATCTGCGGCCAGTACTAGTTCTGATAAGAACCCACCAAATTCTTTAATAAAATCTGTGTGGTGCCCTGGAGGCCTATATACAATAGCTAGAATCAATTTAAAAAGTGTTTTATCTTTAGTATTAGGTGTTGAAACATGAAGAACCATGACTTCAAAAGAATTATATTTAGAGTTCGACTTCTGGGAAATGCTAAGAGAGTTATTGTAAAGTGCTGCGACACCTCCCCCTCTGCCTTTTAGACGAGGCTCGTGTTTATAATAATAATCTTGGGGGACAGATTCATTTAAAGCAATATAATCATCTGGTTTTAGCCATGTTTCTGTCAAACAGAGCATGTCTATTTTATGATCTGTTATCATATCGTTAACAAAAAGTGCTTTATTAGAGAGAGATCTAATATTTAGCAATCCGAGTCGTAACAGTTGATTATCTGTATTTTGTTCATGTTTAGTTTGTTTAACGTTTATTAAATTACTTTCAAGAGGTTTACGCATTATTTTATGTTTGCTAATCCGGGGGACAGACACAGTCTCTATTTTGTGATGTTTGGGAGAACGGATTACTACATGTTGTACATTTTGTGTATTCTGCGATGTGAGACGGCAAGCAGACAGTTGGTTAAGCCATACTGTCTGCTCCCTGACCTGGGCCCCAGCGAGTCAAGTTTTAGCATTAGCATTAAGACTTTTTGCCATATTTCTAGACAGGATGGAAGTCCCAGCCCAGGAGGGATGGAGACCATCTCGTTTCAACAGGTCAGGTCTGCCCTCAAAACTCTTCCAGTTATTTATAAAAACTATATCATTCTGCAGGCACCACTCAGACAACCAGCCATTTAGTGATGATAATCTGCTATAAATCTCATCACCACGATAAGCATTGAGGGGGCCAGAGAATATTACAGTGTCTGACATCATGCTTGCGAGCTCACACACCTCTTTAATGTTATCTTTTGTGATCTCCGATTGACGGAGTCGAACATCATTTGTGCCGACGTGAATGACAATCTTACTGAATTTACGATTAGCCTTAGCCAGCACATTTAAATTTGACTTGATGTCAGGCGCTCTGGCTCCCGGTAAACATTTGACTATGGTGGCTGGTGCCTCTATGTTAACGTTCCGAACAATAGAATCACCGATAACTAGGGCACTTTCAGCAGGTTTCTCAGTCGGTGCGTCACTGAGCGGGGCAAACCTGTTCGAGACTGTAATCGGAACGGTCGAGTGATGTTTTGTCCTGCGACTACGCCGTCTCACAGTCACGAAGTTTCCCAGCTGCGGGGATTTTCAACCGGAACCGAGCTGTGTGCGCTAATGTTGCTCGCATCCAAAGTGTTTTCTATCGTCGTTAAACTCTTACTATCCTCAGATAAAGATTGGATGCGAGACTCTAATTCTAAGATCTTCTCTGTCAGCCTAACTATTTCCCTGCATTTATCGCATATAAAGCCCTCGCAGCTGACAGAGAAGGCTAAGCTAAACATATGACATGAGGTGCAAGTAACAATAATAGGAATAGAAGCCATAACTCACCGGATTTGAAGTGCAATTCCAACTTACCAAGGTTGCTCGATGGATCGTAGTATACTCGCTTAAAAAGAGAAACAGTTAGCACACAAGACAAACCAGAGGCAAGATGATATTCCACAGTGTGAACAGAAAGCAAGCTAACACGCTATTGCTATGCTAACGGCGTTAAGTTAACTATCACTTTTAGTTTAGACTCTTCCAAGTAAATAACAGGAACAGGGTTATTGAGATATCAGGATAAGTTAGCAACGACAATAATAATTAACGAAAATAAAATACACTAATATTAGAGCGAAGTGATAAGAGCACTGATACAAACAAGCTGCCGGCAGCGATGCAGGAAACAGGAACAAGTTTTAAGTTCAAACAATAAAGATAACAGCATGCAGATCGTTCTCTAAGATTCGTTGCACTGTACTGTCAAAAACTCACTAGCCAATCAGCGTAAAGCGGCCATAAGTGTCCTTACCTTGACAAAGGTAAGGACACCCTATGATTTAATAATTTGTAGATCCAATTTTAACAGCAATAACTAGAAGTGATTGTTTTATGTATGCCAATTCCTCACATCGTTCAGGGGCGATTTTGGCCCACTCTTCTTCAGTAACTCAGTTCATTGAGGTTTGTGGGCATTTGCCTATGCACAGCTCTATGAAGTTTTCGCCACTGCATTTCAGTTTTTGTCCTGTTGCATGACCAATACTGGCCAAGCTTTCTTTATCTGTTGGACAGATGGACACACATTTGACTAGAATTGTATACAGAGGAGTTCATGATCAACTCAATAACTGAAAGGTACCCAGGTCCTGTGGCTACAAAACAAGCCACAAATCATCACCCCTCCACCAGTGTGCTTAACTTTTGGTATGGGGTGTTTGTGATATGATGTGTCTATTTGTCACCAAAGGTGGCAAAGTCTTACGGTCTGTTCAGCTGCAAGTTTGCAAACCTTAGCTGTGCTGCCGTGTCTTTTTTTTAGAGAAGATGCTTTTTCCTGGCAACCCTTCCAGACATGGCATTATTGTCTGGTCTTTTTCTAATTGCACAGTCACAAACATCATAATTTACCATGATAACTGAGGCCTGTAGAGTCTGATGTGTAGTTCTTGGGTTGTTTGCAACTTCTCTGAGCACTGCACGGTCTGACCTTGGGGTGAGTATGCTGGGAAGTTCACTCTTGGGAAGTTTGACAGCTGTCTTGAATGTCTTCCACTTGAATACAATGGACCTCACATTGTTTGGAAATGTCCGTATTATGGTTCCAAGTTTGATGGCAGCAACACTTGCTTGTTTAAGTTCATTGCTGATGTGTTTCCTGCTTGGCATTGTGTTTATACACACCTGAAGGCTCCAGACCAGCAATCTGCCAGAAGGTCTGCTTGCATATAAGTGCTCACACTTACTGATGATAGGTCAATCAAAAGCATTTGATTATCAGTGCATGACCACTACTCACCCTCTTAATTCATATGGAAGCGATAAGGGTGTCATCACTTTGTCACCCATGGCTCTTCCATTTTGGACAATTTTTTGTTAAATAAATAATGATACAAGTGTCATTTGTCATGTGTTGTGGTTCATCTGAGGTTGTGTTTACCTCATTTTAAGGCCTGCAATAGACCAGATGTTTTTTATTATGTCCTGATACAGAAAAACATTGTGACTTTACTCCTCGGGATTCACCTTGTCCCTCTGGCTCCGTCAACTCCACCATGGGTCCCCACCCTGGCTGATCTCTGGCCTGCATTCTGGTTCCTCCTGCTCCTGGCTTCCCTTTGGCTCCTCCCACCCTATACTCCCCCTTATCTTTGAACTTATTTTTGTTTTTGCCTTTCTCCTGCTCCATGTCCCCCTTCCAGAGCCCCTGCCCTCCCTCCTCAGTTGAACTGTATTTTTATGGTGCGAGAACGTACCTTCCCGGGCGAGGGGCGAACTGTCACATATATATCTGTTTTGGGTTTTCATTGAGTCCTGGTGTCATTATTGGTTCAGTCCCTAGTTTGTTTCCTTGGTTTCTGAATGATTTTGTATTCAGTTCAGTTGTGTCTTGTCTAATTAGCTCATTGGTTCAGTGTATTTAAGCCCTGTCTTTTCCTCAGTTCCCTTGGGCCTTTTTACACCTTCACAATTCATGCATTTTCTCTAATTCGATATCGAGCCAATTTGTTAAAACTGTTTCATTTACATTTGGCCACATAAATGCGTTTCAGCTAAATGGATATACATCCGATCTATTCCCGTTCAAAATGCAAATTAATAAATCTTTATTTCCACTGAACTGAATGGCAGGCACTTGTGTGAGAGAGACGTGGAATTGTTGTTATGGCGTGCCATGCACACTCTCGGGTCTCGCCTTTGTTCCTGCCCTCTCATTTCCTCGTTATTGATTGTTAATGATTTCATTCCCCGCACCTGTTCCCCTCTTGATTTGGTTCCCTTTATTATGCCCTTGTGTCTTCTGTCCTGTGCGAGTTCATTTTGTTCCATATCTGTAAAGACTTCACGTCCTGTTCCTGCTCCGTGTTCTGTAAGGTATAGTCTAGTCTAGTCTAGTCAGTGTAAGTTTTGTCAAGTGTTGTATTAGTCTAGTCTAGTCTTTAGTCTACGTTCCTGTTTTGTCTATAATATTATTCCCTCTGTCCTTGTTGTTTTACCCCCTTGTGTTTTTTTTTCAAATAAATCAGTGTTCCCTTTCAGTCGGTCTCTCGCCGTTGTGTTGAGAGACAGACTAGGGTTTGATCTTGAGAACCTATCATCTCCGAGAGGAATTTAAAACGTCAATGAACTTGGCGAATGGCATGCGCACGCCAGTCTCCGCCCCATGCATACGAGTATAAAAGTAGATGGCGGCGTCCATTCATTCATCTTTTGTTCTTCAGAACCTGCATGACTACATGTCAAGCGAATTCGTCTCTGAGACATCTGCTGAACTACTGCTGGACTTAAGACGTGGACAGTGGAACATCCCCCCTTCTTCGAGCGGAATTCCCCTGGGCGTTTCGGCAAAGCCACAGAGTACTAAAAGAGCAAATTTCTCGCAGCTGGGGGCATGTCTGCTTCTCGGACTCGGACTGCCGCTTCGGCAAGGTCGACTACTTCGACGAGCAGCGGGGGTGATTTGAGGATTCCCATGGATGTTGCTCCATCAGCTTCGGCTTCGCGGACCACCCATGCCCTGGCACGCTCACCTGGCTCGTCCCCAATGGGCGGCGGTAGACCGAGGTCGTGGAATGCGCCATTCTCGACGGGTTCCCTTCTGACGGGCTCAGGTGCTGTTACTGGACTGCGGGGCGACTAAGGGCTAGGTTGAGGTCCCCCAGGTGGAACGTGTAGTCGTGGTACACCTATGCCCGCAGACAGCTGCCACCTGGAGGGGTCGACCAAGGCTCTCTTCCAAGGCTTGTAAGCTCTCGTCTACACTCGTGTCGAAAGCTTACAATGCTGTGGATCAAGCTGCTTCCGCTCTCCACGCTATGGCAGTCCTTCAGGTTTTTCAGGCCAAGGCTTTGAAAGACCTGGATAATGGGAAGGCCGACCCCGCTTGCATGCGCAAGCTGCGCACCGCCACTGACCTCGCACTCCGAGCGACAAAGGTTACGGCGAGTGCCCTGGTTCGGACGATGTCCACACTAGTGGTCCAAGAAAGGCATCTGTGACTCAACCTTGCCCAGATGGGTGACACTCAGAAGGCCCGCCTTCTGGATGCGCCCATCTCGCAAGTTGGGCTGTTTGGAGACACTGTGGAGGATGTTTCACAGCAGTTTTCCGCGGTGAAGAAGCAGGCTGAGGTGATTAAGCACATCCTGCCCCACTGCGACCCGGCCACCTTTCGGACGTTGAGGTCCAGAGCACAGCCTGCTCCCCAACAGCCCCGCCCCTCCGCAGCGGCCCCACCGGCATCGGCACCCTCCCAAACGATGGCCCGCGAGAGATGCTCGCGGAGGAAGGCATCTGCCCCTCGTCAACAGTCTGCGAGAAAGACCAAGCGGCCCTGACGGGATGAACCCGGGGAGAGCAACATCAGGCCCGACCCCTCCGGCCACCACATCGACCACATCGCCGACGGGTTGGACCGGGACGCTTCCTGCCGCGTCCCCACCAAAGACACCCACTCTCTCACTAAAAGAGCTTCCTCTCTCCCTGGGTTGTGTTCTCTCTCCTCAGCACTCTCAACACGACGGTGCCTCGGGCGAGTCCACACTGCGCTGCTCTCATAAAAAGAATTTCCTCTCTCCCTGGGTTGTGTTCTCTCTCCGCAGCACTCTCGACATGACGGTGCCTCGGGCGACTCCACACTGCGCTACCCTCCACAACCTCCACTGGACGTTGCAATGGCCGGCGACAACAGGCAGGTAAGTCAACATAGCCGTCAACCTCCCCAGGGTTCCCCCCTGCACGAGGTAAACACCCTGCAAGCCACCGAACCACCCCCCCACGGGACGGTGAAGCAGATCGTCCCACTAGTTCCTCAGTCGCGGTTCTTGGGTGCTTGGCTAGAGCGCACCAGCCTGTCTCGGTGGCTAGGAAGGACGATCCGTCTCGGCTATGTGATCCAGTTCACCAGATGCCCGCCCAGGTTTCGGGGCATTCTCCACACCTCAGTCCGATGGGAGAATGCCCCCGTAATTCGGGCTGAGTTCGCCGCCCTTCTGGCTAAGGATGCAATAAAGCCCGTCCCTCTGGCCGAGATGTTCTGCCTGACGCAGAAGCGCATCCTGGCATTGGTTCGTAGTCAGGATTGGTTCGTGGCAATCGACCTGAAGGACGCGTATTTCCACGTCTCCATCCTTCCTCGACATCGGCCATTCCTACGGTTCGCGTTCGAGGGGCGGGCGTACCAGTACAGAGTCCTGGCCTTCGGTCTGGCCCTACCTCCATGGGTTTTTACCAAACTCGCGGAGGCTCAACTATCTCTACGACTGGCTTATCTTGGCTCACTCGCGAGATCTGTTGAGTACGCACAGGGATCTCATCTCACCAATGAGCGCACAGTCAATGCTGAACTGTCTGAAACAGTCCAGATGCACAGCGGTCCCCCTGAAACTTTTTCAGAGGCTCCTGGGGCATATAGCGTCCTCGGCTGGGGTTATCTCGCTTGGTTTGATGAACATGCGACCGCTTCAGCACTGGCTTCCGACTCTAGTTCCTTGGAGGGCATGGCACACAGGCACCAGGCGTATCACTGTCACACCTCAGTGCCTTCACACCCTCACCCCTTGGTCACACCTGACCTTTCTAACAGCAGGGGTTCCGCTCGGGCAGGTCTCGAGGCGTGTCGTAGTCACGACAGACGCCTCCCTGCACAGGTGGGGTGCCGTGTGCAACGGGCATGTAGTGTCGGGGCGCTGGACGGGCCCCCGCCTGCAATGGCACATCAATTGCCTAGAGTTGCTGGCTGTCCTTCTGGCACTGTGGAGGTTTCAACACCTTGTGCTGGACAAACACGTGCTGGTCCGGTCAGACAGCACGACTGCCATGGCGTACATCAATCATCAAGACGGCGTACGCTCCCGGCAGATGACACAACTCGCCCATCGCCTCCTCCTCTGGAGTCAGCAGGTGATGAAGTCCCTGCGAGCCACCTTCATCCCGGGCAACTTGAACCAGACAGCAGATGTGCTCTCTCGTCAAGGAATGCTCCGCGGAGACTGGCGACTCCATCCCCGCGCAGTCCGGCTCATGTGGGAGCGGTTTGGCCAGGCACAGGTGGACCTGTTTGCTCCCCGGACTCCACCCATTGCCCACTTTGGTACTCCCTGCCTTAGCGCACAGCTGACCACGGGACAAGCGGAAGTACACCTTCCCCCCAGTGAGTCCTGTGGAAGGTCAGGGAAGAGAGGCATCAAGTGCTGTTAGTTGTGCCTTACTGGCCCAACCAGACTTGGTTCACAGACCTGGTGGCTCTGATGACAATCCCCCATGGCCGATTCCCCTGATGAAGAACCTTCTGTCGCAGGGGAAGGGCATGGTGTGGCACACCAGGCCAGACCTCTAGAATCTCCATGTCTGGCCTCTGGACGGGACGAGGAGATTCTGAGTGGCTTGCCGCCGGTGGTCGCTAACACTGTCCTGCAGGCTAGAGCCCCTGCCACTAGGCGTTTATACGCCTTGAAGTGCCGCCTCTTCTCGTCCTGGTGTTCTTCCCGAGGGGAATTCCCACGGGGATGCCCGATCGGGCCTGTGTTGTCCTTTCTGCAAGAGAGACTCAAGAGCTATCTCTCCCTGTCCACGCTGAAAGTGTATGTAGCCACGATTGCCACTCATCACAATCTCGTGGAGGGTAAGTCTCTGGGGCAACATGACCTGGTCACCAGGCTCTTTAGGGGCGTGAGGAGGATGAATCCACCTCGACCACGCTCCGTACCCTCTTGGGACCTTAATGTGGTCCTACAGGGCCCTAGAGTTCGGGCCGGCTGATTCTCACGTGATTCTGAGACCCCGGGTAGGCTACGTGCCCAAGGTTCCCACCACTCCCTTTCAGGACCAGGTGGTGAGCCTGCAGGTGCTCCCCCCATTGGAGGAAGACCCAACCTCTACCGTGTTGTGTTCAGTACATGACCTGCTACTCTACTTGGACTGCACGCAGAGCTTCAGGAGCTCTTAGCAGCTCTTTGTCTGTTTTGGGGGACAGCCTGGCGCACTGGATCGTAGATGCCATTACTTTGGCATACCGGTCCCAAGATTGCCCCGTGCCCGCTTGCAGTGAGAGCCCACTCCACTCGGGGTATGGCCACTTCATGGGCACTGGCACAGGGTGCCTCTCTGGCAGACATTTGGGATACGCCCAGTACCTTCACAAGATTTTACAATCTCCGCGTGGAACCAGTGTCAGCCCGTGTCTTACACGCTACCAGCAGGTGAGACCGGCGGCTGGGTGGGTGTACGCCTGCGAAAGCGCCTTCTCCCCTCTCCAGGTGAGTCAGTGCGCTACTAGCCTCCCTACTTCCCCCGCAGGGTGAAGTATAGGCATTCCATCCATCACTAAGCATTGGCAATATGGGTAGCAGATCGGGCGGAGCGGACTGTCTTACCGAGTCCGGTAGTGGTAGAGTCACCCCTATATCAATTCAGTAGAGAGAGCAGTGCTTCCCAGTGTTCCCTTACGGTACCGGGCGGCTATCTCGCAAAACAGAGAAACAACTACCACGTCTCATGGTAGCGCTCACTTGTGACTCACTAGTCCAGTCAGTGTCACTTCGCTTGAGCTCGTGATATGTCTTAGCGCTGTGGTGTGTCGTATAGGACCCCAGTCTGTCTCTCAACACAACATCGTAACGTCTCGGTTACGACTGTAACCTTTGTTCCCTGATGGAGGCAACGAGTGATGTGGTAAAAGTCGATCTTGAAGTTCAAAAAATCTCTCAGACAAAGAAGGTTCAAGTGTCAAGGAGTTAACTTTATTTGATCAGGCCAAACAAAGTGAGATGTCCCAAGTCATCTGAAAACCAAGTGTTTTCCAGCCTACAGTTATAGTGAAACTTAGGAAAGGAGGTGCTTTCCTAAACCAATCAGGTAAATTCCCTTTATCTTTTATTTTTTATTATCCAATCATTCTTGTCTGCCACTATTATTTTCTAGGCAACAAGGTTTGTATCTAATGGTGGAATGTCGGCCTTCACTTGGTTTTTAAAAATAAGTTTTCCTGTTGGTACCAGTTTTCAGGCCACAAAGTGAACAACATGTTCAACCTTCTGAACTTTATCTAGGTCAGGCCTTAAACAGATCTCAAAGACATCACTGAATTTTGTATTGCTGAAATCTGTTCTATACTTGGTTAAAATGATTAAAAATATACTTATAGTTCAAACAACACTCAATCAATGCTTAAGTATACTGATTATGTCATTAAATCATTAAATCATCTTCATATATTCAGTTGTAACACTCAATCATTGGTCTGATTATTAACACATCTATGGTAATATCATTCCTATGAATACTTCTTATAAGTGGGGTGTACAACAGAGCCCAAAAGTGCAAAGTGCAAATACAACATCAACAAAATGATCACAACATCAACAAAATGATCAGAATTATGCACAATATATTCCCGCCTTTGGGGCTCCATAAGAGTCCCACACATGATTAAGTCTACTAATTTAAGAGGAATATCTACTACAAAGAAAATATATCTGCATGAGCAAAATGAATCAATATCAATGATTATACGTATTGTAGGTATGTATGCAAGCTATAAAAGATAAAAATCCAACTGACCCATCTTGGTCATCTCGTAACACGGATAACACCTGCTTTTAACCAATTACTTTAGTAACCTTTCTTATTCAACTTCAAAAAGTTGAACAAATGCAAAGAGTTGATAATCACTGACTGAATAGACCATCATCTGATGATGAGGACCAGATGGAATAACTATCTTACATGCCTGCATTATGCAAGGCCAACAACATAACAATATCACAATTGGTGATATAATACATGCAGCAAACATCAATATGTTATGCAGATTAGGGAATATGCTGTTAAACCAGCTCCAAATGGAAGAGTCTGTGTTCACTTCATTCTTTGCAATCATTGTAGACAACAATGTAATATTCTCTATTCCTTGTTCGATAAGATGTCCATCCGCGTCATTGTCTGGTATGTAGGTACAACAAGTCTCTCCTACCATAACACAAACGCCTCCCTGCGCTGCAGTGAGTTGATCCAAAACCATCCGGTTCTGGAGAGCAGTAAGTCGTAGTCCTCGCAGTTCCTCTCTGATTCCCTCCATCATGATTTTCGTCGTGTTGATAAATGAAGACAGCTCATATCTGGTGATTTCCACTTCTTCCATCAGTGATTCCATTCCTAGTGCTGGAAGGAAAGCAGCCACAAGCTTCTCAGCAATAGTCCATATGTGATGATTCTTTGGCACTGGGCTTTCTCTCATGAAGTTGATTAGGTCAATTATTAGGGTAATATTCAGTAAAGTATTTCCAAAGCCGTGTATCGATGTCCGTATATTCCAAGGTTATATAGCCAGTTGCTCTGTCCAATACTGGTCGAAGGTTTTTTCTTGCTTCTCCAACAATATATGTTCTTCCTAATTGTGCCTCATTATCTGCAGACTTCTCTGCATTTGTTGCAAAGACTGCTAATATGCTGTCGTCATCTGCCAATATTGTGTCGATGTCCCTTGATCTATGAGTATTTGCCAAAAAGGAAGTTGACCAAAAATTTGTTGGATTAAATGGAAAATTTCTAGAGTGTGGTGTCTTTATATTACGTAATAAATGATCTTGAGTTGTCAATGGTACAACGTGATGCCACATATGGAAAAGTCTTTGAAATGGGTGAGGTCACTAAAGGAGTCACTGCAGGGTAACTAATAACTTTAAGCTACCTATGTTCGTCCAGTGGGTGGCCCCCACCCTCTCTATATGAGGGTAGTTCTTCCACTGGCACTTTGCCCTCGTGCTCCTACTCACAGTTCTAGTTCCTTGGTTAATATGCACACACGTATTCCCACTCCGTGATAGGTAAGTTATGACCTGTAGTTGTTAAGGCTTTCTCTCCTCGATGTTTGGAATCCTGTTTTAGTATCTGTCGTGCTGCTGGTCCTAGTAGTTGTCTGGGGTACCAAGGTATTGAAGGGTGTAGCACCACTCTCTTATGCCAGGTTTGTTTTCGGTTTGGTGAATATTCTTCTTCCTGGAGTGGAAGACATCATTTCCATGGTAGTCTAATTTCCTCTCGTCGTATTAGGTAGTCTGCGTCCGTGATGTCACTCTGAACAGAAACTCTGCAGTTCTGCTTCAGATCACCCAGTCTTATCCTGCTTAAAGGTTGTGATGAGAGTGAGAAAAAGAAAGAAAGAAAAATGGAGAAAAAAAAGGGAGAAAGAGAGAACATAATACATAGCCCTCTCAGTTAGTTCTCTTGGGGTCATATATGAGCAAATAGACTTGTTGTTTCTTCTTGGGCTAAAGGGGAGGGGTTTTCTGCCAAAATAATAAACAAAACATAGGTTATCTTCCTGCCTATTAGTGTCTCAAAAGAATATAACTATACTGCATGCCCCAAAAGGAAAAACAATTTTATGCTATCTCCCTTACTTATTCAAAAACAGAGATATAATGGTAAAATAAAGTGGCACCCCTGTCTTGTTTGTGTGCTAGACAATTATGGATTGTCATCATATTCTTCACATTTTTCCATTGCTGTGACCATAGTTAACATAAATGCTTCAGAATCATGTTGCACATTTAGTTTAGCATGTAATGACATTTGTTTTGCTGTGGCTCTAACCATCAAAGATCTTATCATAGGGATAACACAACAAAGTAATACTGCAGAAATCATTAAAACAGTAACAATTATCATTCCCGCTTGAGTTAGCCATTCTCTCCAGGACCCAAACATGGATTCAAACCATGTTCCAAATGCCCTATCTGTTCCAGCATTGGCCGTCACTTCATCTCTTAGATTTTTCAATTTTTCCATGGCATGAGTAAAAGATCCATCAGGGGCAGTATTATTAGGAATATAAGTACAACAATCTTCTCCAAACATTACACACACTCCTCCTTTTTCAGCTAATAACCAGTTTAGGGCTTGTCTATTCTGCCAAGCCATTTTACTTGTTGGGGCTAATTGTTCTCCAAGCGCTTCAAGCGCATCATTTGTAAAATTAATAAACCTCTGTTGATTGCAATACAGATAATTAATCCATTCTGTGTTCTTATTTGGAGTTATCCATACAAGGATAGACTCAAATCCAGATCTCACCTCATCTCTTGCTTTAAATTGGTGTGGAATATTTCTAGGTTGACCAAT